>NC_143580.1:207872007-208172007 GCF_048544385.1 Mastigoproctus giganteus
AAAGAAACCATCATGGGACAGTTAGTCATGTGATTCCAATTTGTTTGATTATAATATAAAATTTAACAAAGTCACTGATAAAGTGAGGTGGGTGAAAGCTGATTACAAGAGAGCACTATCAGAGATTTAAGAATGGGGGAGGGCTTTTCATATATATGAATACTAAAAAAGAAAAGTGTGACTCAAATAAGTCTGTTAATTGGTTCCAATGGAAGCTACATAGAAAGCAGAGTAGAAATGGTAGATACTTCTAAGCAAATATTTAGAATTGAAAGCAAGCTCAAATCTCTGGAGAATGTTAAGGATTCAGATGGCTGTGAAATAAGTGATATAATGTTCTTGTTTATACTCCGACATGACCACCAGGTCAGTGGAGTTTATAATAAATCAATCAATACAAATTGTTTATAGCAGTCATGGGCTCGAACCCCAATCCACTTAAAGAGTGTGTACTATTGCACTCGCACTCCTGACCACTCTGCTATGTCATGCCAAGTGGTCAAGGAAGAGAAGCATTTAAAAGAGCTATTGAGGGTAAAGGAGGGCAAGGATCTCGGAGAGGATAGTATATATTCAGTTATACTTAAAAGGGCTGCATGTGAGTGTATCAAATCATTGGGAATGTTAATGAGCATATCATTAGATTTTAAAAGATTCCCTTGGACCAGAGAAGTATTGTTGTTTCTCCAGCCACGAAGGTGGTCTTAAAGAGGAGTTGGTTAAATGTAAGCCAGTGAGTGTCTTCTGTGTTAGGAAATGTCAGAGTCTGCGGTTAAGGAATAGACGAGAATGGTAATTTTTGTAAATGTGGCCTTTTTTATCTTGTTAATAAAGGAGGCATTCTCAGCTATGTGTGGGTTATTCATTTATAGCATAAAAACTTACATTGATACAATAAAACCTATACCACATGCAAGGTGTCTATGCTGATAAATAAGCTAAAACATATCAATTATTTCCTTAAAGTAATCTAATGTTTCACTTCTTCAGAGATTAATATGGATTAGTGTACAGGGTTATTACAAAGTAGCTTAATCACACTTTGAACATTTGTAAGCACCATAATTTTGGAAAGTGAGGGGAGACAAATCTTTACAACACCTAAAGTTTTGATAAGCTTAAATATTCTTTTAGCAGCATGGTGTGCAGGTATATTAAGAAATGGAAATTGGTGAAACAATGAACTTCAACCTGCATAGAGTGTAATCTGCCTTTAATTTCTTAAAGAATTACAGATTATTCCCAGATATTTCGTGATACTTCTCATACCACTGCTTATGCCTGTATACTTATACTGGTGTAATTTTCTTAATCCCATTTAAAGGCACATGCTTAAAATGGCTAGGAAAGCATGAATTAAAACTAGTAATATATAGATTTATTATTAGTTTTAATTAGTTATTATATTACACAAATTTACATTGTTGCTTACCTTTTTAAAACCCAAATAAACCTGAAATTTGTTTAGCATCTTCATTACAAAAATAAACAGTGGAATTTGTTGGGAATTATGTTTTTGCATTTACATTTTGAGAAGTCAAAGTAAATTTTTGAGATTAATTTCTGGCAAAACATGCTTCCACAGAGAGACTAATTAACAGTACATTACTACACAGTAAGGATGCACCGATTAATCGGTAATCAGCTCCTTGGCCAATTAATTGTTAATCGCCGTTTTTGTCGATTAATTGGTTTTATTAATCAGCCATTTCCTGTTAAATTTAAGCCAGTTAATCGCTGCCAAGAAATTCATCAGATAGCTTTGATATACTGAAATGGATTAAGTAAACATTTTCTTGAGTTTGGCTGCTATTATAGCCAATTTATTTTTATTAATACAGAGAATACAATAAAAAATAAATGCAACTTAACAAGTATTTTAATCAAATTTATCACCTTTTTAACATAGTATAAAGGAAAAAACAAATTAAAAGTAACTTTTACACAGTAATCAAAATTGAATACCCTTTATATTGTAATGCAAAAACATCCGAGTTCCCCATTTTCAAGACAACCTATTTCTTGCCAGTTCATACAAATTACCACCAGTACTAAATAAATACTCTTTCACTTTCAACTGATGTGAAGCTGGTGCACTTAAATATTTCAAACCCAGTTTACTCAGAAGAGGTAGTTTGTCTCGCACGTTTTTCCACCACAGAAATGGGCTATTATTTCTAGGCAGTAATGGCAAATTTAAATACTGATTCAATTCTTGAGTGCAACACTGAATAATGCATTTTTTTTTTTTTTTTTTTAAGGATTGCTTCTCTTTTGAACTTACTCTGGGTGACATTTCTTCTGTTCCTTTGTTTTGAATACCCTCTGCTAATTCATCAAACAGATTTGAAAAAGTCATAGTAAAGTGGGGGTATCTTGATCTTCAGTAGAACTTGTTGTAGCATATCCTGTTGAAATATCAAGAGAATCCCCTTTTACCTCCATTTGATCTTGCTCCAGAGTTTCTAAAACCCATTCCTTTATTTTGTTTTTCGTATCATTTCATTGAAATTTCATTTTAAATCTAGGAGCTGTAAAAGTAAATAAACACAGATTTATTTTCCATATAAACGGAAAATCTTTTCACAATTGATGATTTAAGCTACTCAACTGTGGTAAGAATTCCACTGAAATTATCATTTTGGACAGCTTTGGACAAAAATAAATTAAGAGTCAAAATTGTAGGGATTATTACTGAAGTGGTAGATTCTCTTTTACTAGCTTCATTAGTTGATATCTTCAAATAGACTTAGGAGTTGGACAATTCTTTCTACAAGACCCCACTGGTCTGTGAACTTAATGTCGGAATATTTTCATCCACAGCATATGTTGCCGGGAGCTTTTCGCTGTTCTGTGTTTCTTTCCAGCGTGTAATACATTGAATTCCAATGAGTGGATACATCTTAAATTAATTTATGCTGCTTTAAATTTAGCTGCTCCTGTATTTCTATTAATTTGTTAACTGCTGAAGCAGAATGACTGAAGTATTTTACAATATTCCTATTGATAGTAACAACAGTCCTTACAGCCTGCTGGGCAAATATGGAGTCAATTATTGAAAGTTGTAATGTGTGTATGAAACATGATTGTGACTGTAAACCACTACCAGCGACACCAGCTACCATATTTGCTCCAGAATCCAGTATGAGGAAGACTGCTTTTTGAGATGTTTGAAGTTTTGTTTTTACCTTCTGAAATATATCTGGAATGATTTTTATCAGTGAAATATTTTCTACTTGGAATATTGGAATTTGGGAAAAATTTAATCCAATGTTTAGTGCTACAGAATATTGTTGAAGGTCAACAGCTATCATTTCTCCAATTAAATAATGGATCTCTTTGGCCTTGTGGTCATTAATATCCTAAAGCTTCTTTGTTAATACTGCTTCTGTAGTAGTTTGCACTTTAACAGGAGGTTCAATAGTGCTGCTACTTCCTGAACATTCAGTATATGTCCTTTTCAACTTATCTGATGCTTCTGTTTCTTTTGATATTTCTTCGGGATGGAACTTTTTGAAATGATTCTTCATATTTGTGGTTGTAAACGTTTTGGCTGTTTTACCACCCCATGATATGGTGGTATCACATAAATTACATATGCAGAGTTTTGTCCTTTGGATTTATCGTAAAATACTTCCATACAATACTTGGTGCCATAATGGTCACCTTGACAGTTACTTAAATCCAGGGCTGTAATGGAGGGTATATGCCATATACACTCTGAATTTTTTTAGGTGAATAACATATACTTTTTGGTTTTTGAAAGACTTGGAAAAAACATTATTAAAATATTTACTGAAAACTAAAAAATAAATTTATTAGACTTTAATTCTTAGGAAATATTTATAGTTTCATGTGACTTATGTGACCAAAGCGAATTTGATTAATAAGCCTGATATGCACAGTAAACTGTGCTTTTAGTAACATTCATAGAGTATACCTTCTGCTAATTTTAAGACTACAGTACTGCTTAAATCTTAATAAAACTTAATCTGAAAAAATTTTAAAAGGATCAGAAACACCTTATGGCAGACATGGGAACCTAACTGATAACACGCATCATCTGTTTACTGAGAATGCAGCGAGAAACTGCGGTAGTGGCAAAGCAGTTTGTCGGGTAAGTTTCCCATAATTTGTCGTGGTTCCCATGTTGGCTTTCATTCCAAATTTCCAGCATCCCCCTCATAAATGACTTTTTAAACTCCGTTTGATAAAAATAACCATTAATATGTATTCTAACACCATTATTAACACTGCAAATAACAAATTATCACTTCAATTTACCTATAAACCCATTAAAAATCATTAAACTCATTGGTGTCGAGTAGAATTGTTGAAGTTCCCAGCACTGCCAAAAGGCAAGAACAGTAGCAACGTAGAAAGACTTAAGTAGGAAGTAAAAAAAATTTTTCATCCACAAGTTGTAATTCTTAACAGGTTCATTCAGGTAAGATGGGTGGACTATCAAAGTAGTAGTCACATATTGGCATTTAAATGTCTGTGTATATCAGGGAAGTGCTTCTGCGATGCAAATGATGTATCAGTATTGCCGGGATGCAAAAAATGCCCACTGGAAGGTGGTCTAAAAGAATAGTTACAGATATGTAACTAATTCTGTAATTGAACACTCTTAGATATGAATCATCGTAATATTATTATTTGTTTATTTCGCAGAAGGAAACCACCCCGGGATGGCGAAATGCCAGGAGGGTGCTAATTACATAGCAGGGTACAAGATACTAGGCAATGGGTTACATATACTGAGCATGTTGTCTTGTCCTGAAATATTATATATACATTTTATATTTAATATATATTTAAACATAAATAATTCTGCATATAAATTTATACAGTATCTACACAATTACTGAAGAGGGCATGTTTCTAGTCAGTAGCTTACAAATTATTATTTTTCATAAAGAAGACAGCTTTGCTTTTAATGCATAAACACAGTTTCTTTTACTCACAACTCTTTGGTACTTTGTCACATTATAGCTGATTCGTATTTTGGTAAGTTTATAAGAATTCTGGAAGATCTCTTTCCAGTATGTTGGGTCTTCACAGAGTTTTTCTACTCGGACACAGCATGGTTTTGTTAAGGGGAAGTCTTGCCTGACCAATTTCATTGGATCTATGATGCAGTCACAAAAGAACTGGATGCAGGGAATAACTTTGATATTATATACTTGGATCTTAGAAAGGCTTTTGATACTGTTGCACATGGAAGACTGCTGCACAAATTGGAGCAGTGTGGCATTGGAGGCAAATTGCTGCTATGGATAAAGGGTTGGTTGGGGGGGAGAAGACAGAGTGGTAATCAATGGACACTGCTCATCGTGGACTAATGTTATTAGTGGAGTCCCTCAGGGTTCAGTATTGGGTCCATTATTGTTTTCTGTATTTATAAATGATATTGATGATGGTATATCAAGCTTAATGTCCAAGTTTGCAGATACGAAGGTTGGCAGGGTTACTAACACTACGCTGCTGCAACAGGATCTGGAAAGGTTGAGCAGATGGGCTGAGAGGTGGCAAATGAAGTTTAACATTGACAAATGAAAAGTACTACATATGGGAAACAGCAACCCCAGAGCAACGTATCAACTCTGTGGTACTGACAGTGGTAGAGAATGAAAGGGACCTGGGGGTGGTTGTGCAGGCAGATATGAAGTTCTCTGAGCAGTGCAGACGGGCTGCAAGAGTAGCTCATGGTGTATTGTCAATGATATATAGGAATTTTTCTAGCAAGGATAAGGAGGTGATTATTCCCTTATATAAGGCAAATGTCAGACCACACCTAGAGTACTGTATACAGGCCTGGAGGCCTCATTTCAAGAAAGATGTAGAGCTGTTGGAACGAGTACAGAGAAGGGCAACAAGATTAGTGAATGGAACAAAGGGGTGCTCTTATGAAGAAAGGCTTAAGTTTTGCAAATTACAATGTCTGGAGACTAGGCACCAGCGAGGTGATCTGATAGAGGTGTATAAAGCCTTGAATGGTTTGAGCATGCTCAATGCTGATGGAATTTTTCCTCCTGCTCAGAATAATCACCTGAGAGGGCATAAATTCAAATTGAGGAAAGACAGATGTAGGATAGATGTGCGGAAGTTTGCTTTTAGCCAGCGGGTGGTTGGTTGGTGGAATAGACTTCCATCCCTTGTCGTTGGAAGTTGATAGCCTAAATAAGTTTAAGGATCAGCTGGACAGGTATTTCGAACAAACAGAGAGGTGAAGTGGTTGTTTTTTATTTATTTATTTTTTTTTTTTTTTTTGGCTGATGCTGCATAAGCTTGCTTTCTTGCATCAAATGCCTCTGCTAATGCATCTATCTGCAGAGAGTTAAATATTTTTACTATATTTGACGAGAAGAATCGTCATAGACTATTAAGAGTGTTGAGGATTGGGTGAAGTGGTAGATTTACCTCTCTGTAATGTCTAGCTGTGTCACACGGTTTAGCTAGAATACTCTCAAGGGCTGGCACGTCAAATTTGCCTGTGAGAATTTGTGCTAGAGTGTGTATATTCCCTTTGATTGTCTGTTGCATCCAGGGTGTGATGCTGAGGTTTGAGTAGAGGATGGACCTTGAGATAGTAAAAGGGTGGCCAGAAACTCCATTAGTCCATCCCAAGGACAGACTTATAATGTGAGTCAGAAGCTGAAAGTATGAACACCAGAAATTTATCTGGTTCAACAGTGGCTTTATTAGTATTATTTAGTTCATATTTGACTATTTGAAAACGAAATGCACAAGGCATAATCCTTATGGGTTTTGGTAATTAACTATATAATAGCTGTTTAGATACACCATAGTTAACCCATAAATTTGAACTACGTATATAGTGTAAAAAGCATCTTTTTAATAGTATCTCATATTGTGGGTGCCTTCACAACGAGATAGCTGGTATTGCACTATTTCAAATAAATAACACTTCTCTAGTAGAGAAGACTACTGTTATTTATTTTCAGAGGATACCACCACCCAGACGGTCGTTTTGGGGCTAGTGGGCTTCATCCTCAGTGGGCGGGCAGGTACCCTGGTAGTGCAACATGCCATCACAGTTGCGAAGTTATATCCACAGTATGAAAGATGTCAAAGGATGTTGGTAATAATGTATTTGAAAACTATATGTACAAGGCATAATCCTTATGGGTTTTGGTAATTAACTATATAATATCGGTGTAGATACACCATAGTTAACCCATAAATTTGAACTGCGTATGTAGTGTAAAAGGCATTGTTTTAATAGTCTCATATTGTGAGTTTAAATTTAATATTGTGAGTTTAAATATTAAAAGCCTCCTAGTTACAGTTCACTTTGTAATAAATTCACCATATAAACCTTAAAATTAAAAGAAAGGGAGGAAATAATTAAATTAAATAGTAGATAGTAGTTCAAAATGCCAATTTTACAGTAGCTCATAACTATGTGAGATATGAAAGCTGAGTATATGATTAAGCACAAATTTTCTAAACAAAAAATAAATACCAGAATTATACATAGTTTTACGGTTGCATTGTGTGTGTGTGTGTCCTTTTCTTTTTTTAATTAAGGTAAACTTTGCCAACTGCAAATTTCATGTAATCCTATTTTTAGTCATGTTTGCATGTTGTAAATTAGCATCTTCATGCTGCCTTATCGCATTTAATTTAACAGATAAATCATAAGAACAATGTGTAAAGTTAAGGTATCCAGTATGTTTCTCATATAGATAATAACCATAAAGACCATTCCTTATAGGGAAATATGTGTCCCTTATGGGAGATTAACTTAGCACATGAGAGATATACATACGTACTGTCGTTGGTTTTGCTTACAGTGAATAGAAAGCCCTTATAGAGAGTTACTTAACTGCAACGTGTTATGTTTTGGCCATTGGTAGGCAATGCACTTATAAGGAGCTGATCCTACAAAGAGCTTATAAAGAGTTGACTGTATAGCAACCCTTCAGCAGATGCACCATATAAAAGAAAAAATCTGGTATTTTCAATCTGTTACGAACAATCTACTTTAAAAAAAAAAAAAAAAGTACTGGCTGGAGCACTTTATTACCACTACACTTGCACAAAAGTCTTGCATTGAATAAGATTCACACAAACAAGTGTGGAATGCCCTGTGTGCCCTTTCAGTATTGTTGGCAAAAGCAATCTTCAGCATCCTAGCATATGCACCTTGAATGTTATTTGTATACAAAAAACTGTCTGTGTACATGTGTACAAACTATGAAGAGTAAGTGTTGGAACTGCAAAAGGTGTAAATTATTCAGTGCATGACCAAGTGTAGTGTCTGCGAAGTGTTCCGGTCGGTACTTAAAAAAAAAAAAAAAAAGTGGGGAAAGTTATAAATGTTGTGTGTAAAACTGTCATATGAGACTACATCTAGTACATACCAGCATATGAAGAATGTGTGAAATATGTCTAAATTACAAATAATAAATTAACTTTCTGTTGCTATGGTATCTGACAGATGTCAGTTTTGAAAATTTTTTTTTTATTATTATTTTGTAAATTAAATTAAATCCTTGCATGTGCCTTTTCCCATCAGTATTCTCTGAATAGTTATACAGTATTTTATGTTTTCATTTCGATATACTGTCAATTACTTGCATGAAACAAATTGGCATTTGCAAACTCTAGGTGAGCAAAAGCATCTACCTTTCTTCTAGGCAACTTCTATTCACAGCTGACAAATATATAAATTATTTATAACAATTTTACCAAGAATGTAACAGTATATATTAATAATTAACTAGCAGTACTCCTTGCAAAAATTTTGCAATTGGCGGCAGAGTTTTTCTCTACCTGTCCTAAAGAAATGTAGTCTGTGTTTAGTCGTAAGCAGGTAAGCCAGTACACGTTGAATCCTTTCTTATTTCTGTAAAATGAAACTATTCTTTCTTTTAAGGTAGGCAGCACTAGTAGAGAAAATTGGCCCGTTCTTTAAAATAAAACTATTTGTAATTTTTATATTTTCCCATGTTTCTGCACACGTGGGAAGAAATATCTTCAATTTGAGACCAAATCGGTTAGGCCTATCTTACTCAATGGCCGCAGTTAGCTCTACCCGTTGTGAAAATTTCACAATTGGTAGCATAGTTTTATTTATTTTTTATTTATTTATTATTTATTATTTTTTTTCTTTTGGAAAAAAGGATACAATTGTGTGAACATGCAAATTGTTAATCAGTTAAATAGTTAAAGTGCAAGTTGTTAATCAGACAAAAATGCTTTATCAACTTAGAGCACTGTTTTTTAACAGTTAACATCTTCCCGTGGCTCCATCTATGAAGTGAATGTTGAAATATTCTCGTTTGTAGTACAAAACTGGCCCGTTCCGTAAAATAAAACTATATGAAATTTTTAAATGTTAAACAACTTTCTGCACACCTAAGAAGAAATATCTTAAATTTGAAACCACTTCCAGCCCAATCAGTTAAGCCTTATCATTCATACTGACTGTCGAAAGAAAACTACTTCCATATTAAATAGATAGGTGATTAATGGTTTATGGACCAGGGACACTGCCAAAATTAAGCAGAAGGAACCCAACAACAGTAATGGATACACAGGTTTGCAGATAGAGAGTGGAATAGGTAAAGGGCTAATGGAACTGAAATTGTAACTACGGAGAACAAGGAAAGGACAAAAGTTAATAAGAACTTTTTATTAACTTCTGTCTCTTTCCTATTCTCCTTAGTTACAATTTCATTTCCATTAGCCCTTTACCTATTCCACGCTCTATCTGCAAACTATATTTTATATATAGTTTGCAAATAGAGATAAACACCATACCTCTGCCAGCAAGGAAACCATTATGTAGATTGACATTAAAATTTAAAGGTCTAAAAAGCTTAATAAATATGGAGGCGATTATTCTCTTCATTTCCCGTAGATTGACATTAAAATTTAGGGGTCTAAAAAGCTTAATGAATATGGGACGATTATTCTCTTCATTTCCCGTAGATTGACATTAAAATTAAAATTTAGGGGTCTAAAAAGCTTAATGAATATGGGACGATTATTCTCTTCAATTGCCCCATATTCATTAAACTTTTTAGACCACTAAATTTTAATTTTAATGTCAATCTACAGGAATGAAGAGAATAATCGCTTCATATTTATTAAGCTTTTTAGACCTTTAAATTTTAATGTTAATCTACGTAATGGTTTCCTTGCTGGCAGAGGTATGGTGTTTGAAGACAGAAGTTGGGTTGAGTGCTCAATATTGAGACCGAGGGGTCTGAACACCACTGTTCTGACAGTGGGGAAGATGTTTCACATTTTTTATAAAATTTATATTGCTTTCACAAAGAATTGTTAGCACATTGGAAAAGAAGCATCCCATATCAAAAATAAAGGTAATTCCTGTTGTTTTCATAATATAATAGAATATAGGAATTATTGTGCACTTAACAGCTCTCTGTTATCTGATTGCTATTTTCAATAATTAAAATCCGGGAAGAAATAAAGTACATTATGAAAGTGTTGACTTCATACTGTGATGTGATGTATGTGTTGCTATTCATTTATTTTATTAGATCTCAAAAGATTCACAAAATACAAGTTGAAATTAACTTTTTTATTAAAATCCAGAAGGAAATAAGTAAAGTACATTGCAAAAAATGAATATTATGTTGTGTTGTGGATCATGTCAAGTTCTCTGCATATAGGATCAGACCTACCAGTATAAATCTAAGTCTTATGGATCTGTCTGCAATCACGGTGCATTAGCAGCCATGGGTTGTGGATTAGAACTTAAATATCTGCTCTGCAACATCTACTTTTTCCCCTGGCAGATATACTCTGGTCCTATTCCATCTGTCTTTCTTGTTGCACAATATATTTCCTGTTTCCCTGACAATAGAGCCACCAACAATAACCACCTCCTGTGGGACCAGTGCAAGAATACTTTCTGATGCTATCGAGGCAGTGATGAGTGGGTCGGAAAACTGCTAGCTTAATGGGGATCTTTCTGTGCACAAGTGTCACTCACCTGAACCTCTAAAATCCACTAAGCAGGTGTCGCTCAAAGATGAAGACAGTAGGTGATAGCTGGGGAGAGGAAGAGGGGATTGGACAATTTCACATATAAATGGAATGTGTTTGATTTGCTGTTGTGTAAACTCACCAGATTTACAACGGTGGGACCTTCTTTTTGACTTGATTTGGCTCTGTCTCCACCTTCCCATCATAGCAGTTTCCGTCTTTTCTTTTTTGCAAAAAAAAAAAAAAATAAATAAAATAAAACTACATCAACCCCAGTACCCATCAGAAATCTGTCTTATGCATGCTGCACTAGACAGATCTCTCTCAAAAATAACTGTTGCATGTTAACGATTAATTAATTATTAAAAATCTGAATTTTTTTTCTATCTTCCTAAATATAGGCAGATTTCTATTTGCAAAAAATTTTGGAATTGAGAAAAATTATGGGTGAAAGTTACCTTTCAGATGCAGCATGGCTATTTACTATTTTTGCCTTTCACTTCAGTTTGCTGGTTTTGCTCTGATTTGTGAAGGCTGACTTGTAGAGGCATCTGCTACAGAAAGTAGTTCCTCTTTGTTTTATGTTTGTGTACAAAATGTGTTTTTTGTCTCTGTTATTATTATTTTTATTGATGCAGAATGGTTTCTTGCTTTGATTGTTTGTTTATTCCTTTACTTGACAAAACACATTAATATTTGTGCATACATGAGTTTTAAATTAAATTTCATGCTGTTAACAGTTTCTCTAATGGAAAAATGGAAGTGACTGTTAGTTTGTTTATATTTTATGACCGTAGCTTTTTAATTTTCAGCAATTTTTTTTGTCTTTTAATAATGTTTTAAAAAAAAAAAAACAGCATTATTTTAATTTTTTATATTTAAAAAATTACATACAATAAGTCCTGCAGTCCATTAATAAAAGCAGCTGGTAATCGATTGTTGGAACAAAGTTGCATCTGTTGTTCTGAATGGCGGTAGTTTGAATAAATGCATGGAAGAACTAGACAAGTTGTTGGAGGGGGTGGACAAGTGATGTGGGTTGTTTTTTTTTTTTTTTTTTTTTTTTGCAGATGATGTATTATAGGTTTGTTTTTTTTTGCATCATTTACCACTATTAATACAGTAATACCCCGAAGTTACGCGATAGGTGGGTCCGACGAAAAGCGCGTAAGTCGAATTCGCGTAAGTCGGGGTAAAACTTTGTATATAAATACATATAAATTTTGCTTAATTGGGACCAAGGACTAACAAAAACACTAGTTTAGAAGAAAAATATTAATAAAATTGCAGTTCTTTATACATATTAATACAAAATATGTATTAAAAAAAACAAATGACTTACGTAAAAAAGTTATTTCGATGTCGATGGCTTCATAAAATCTAACAAATTCGTCTGACGACACAGCGCGTTCTTTTTTTCACGCAGAATTTCTTCGTAGCAAGCTAATAATTTTTTTTATTCCTTGCTTTGTAGCTATAACGCGTTCTTCGTTGGAGTCTATGTTTTCTAAAATTTTTAAGCCCTTTACAGTAAATTGAGCCCTTTTCAATTTTCAACCTGTCAAGTTTGCAATTGTCATGTGCTTTTCGCCGTTGCTTCATTTAGGCCTGTAGCACGTGCAATATCACATGGTCTTTCATTTCGCTCAAAGCGTTTCACAATTTCATATTTTTTCTCTATCGACAGAGGTGGACTGGCCATAAGCCTTACCGGGGAAACCCCGGTGGGCCAGTGTGATTTTGGCCATAAACCATAGTATGAGGCCACTATAAATTTTCCCGGGTAAGAATTTTTGACCCAGTCCGCCTCTGTTTATCGATAATTGCTTTTCTTTTTCTCTCTGAATCTGCAGTGTCTTCACCAGGACGCTTCCTTTTCACACCTTTTAATTAAGTATTTTACTCATTTTTAGGGAATAAAGCACAATTACAAAACGAGGAGGCACGCTTGATATGCATAAACAAAGCTGCGCGCATGTAGCAACTGAATAAACAACACCATAAAGGCAGAGATACACTATTAACACCTCACATTTCTAGGGGTTACTACCATAAAACAATAAAAATCCAGTTGCGTTTCTGCTAGTGAAATCTGTTATAAACTGGTAGTAAACTCGATCTAATTGCATTTGCGATTATACCGATAGCTGGAATTGTGTTGGTTTTTACGTTATTATGGTGAAATGTGTTTCCCCTTCACTGATATAAAAAACATAAAAGCAGCAAAGTTGAATTTTGTTCATCTTTCGCTCTCATTCTCCGCCGTCGCACCGTATATCGATAACATATGAAAAACAACCTTGAAGATAGTGGGCGGCAGCGTTCCAAACGAAAAAAATCAAGAACCGCGTAACTCCGAGTTCGCGTAAGTCGGGGTAGCGTAAGTCGGGGTATTACTGTACTAAAAGATTATATAGTGACATACTGCGAGCAGAATTTAAAAAAAAAAAAAAAAAATTTTCCCTGAAATAAAAAAGCGTTGGGTACCTGTTAGGTTCAGCACAACTGTGTTTACCGAGGTGCATTGCTGATGGACTAAAATCTAAATTTTAAAAAAATAAATAAATTGATGACTTATTTTTCTTAACAAATATGGACATAATAAACACTTGAAAATAGTTTTTTGGTTGTTCAGTTAGCTGTTATAAAAAATAATAAATGAATAAATAACTTCATTTATTAAAAGTAATATTAAAGATTTACTTTCAAAGGAATAAATGTAGAGGACGGTACCTCCTCTATTTCTTGCATTGCCAATAATCCAGAAATATGAACCAAAAGGCCACCTGCCTTATCAATCACAAATATAAAAGACCAGGTACAAAGACAATATGCAACAAATATCAGAACAGGTTGATGGATGACAACCTGATTGGTAGAATGCCACAGCATTCATGTTTTATATATACAAAATGTGGTTTTTGTCTCTGTCATTATTATTATTGATGCAAAATTGTTTCTTGCTTAGTGCAATTCTACCTGCATTATGCCGGTGAGGCATTTTGTGTGCTGATATCATCCAGTGAAGTGTTACAACTTCAAATTTTAATATACGCATAACAGAAACTGTATGACTTCATGAATAAATTTGGTAAATTGTGGACTTAGAAAGTGAGCTGGCCACCAAACATTCACAAATTTCTAAGACTAAGTATTACTTTGATACTAAAGTCTGCTGATTCCCAACAGAATTCAGGTGTATCAGTTTGTCAACTGAGTTTTTGAAGCATTATGTTAAATATAATTTAACTTAAATATAATCATATTTGGAGAGCCAATTTGTCGTCCAGTAGTGATATTTGGAAACAAGCTTTTGAGCCAAATTGAAATGAATTGACTTTGCAAAAAAAAAAAAAAAATTTCTGATGGTATGATGAATTTTTTTGATGTGATCACTCTAGGAATTAGCTAAACATAAAAATAACTGATGATTTCAAGATTGCGGCTGTTTATTGATGTAGAACAGAAATGCATACATAAAAAGGTGGAAGTGGACAGAAAGAAATGGTTAAAATCAAGCAGTATAAAGTACTTTATTTTTGAACTGCCCACTATTTCTTCGAGAAAGTCATTAATAAAAATGAAACTGCCATATTGTTTCTGGAACTCCATACAAACCATTAAAATCAAGAATTAGAAAAGGTTTACTGCTCTATTGTAAAATAGTCAGATTGGTTGGTAGGAGTACAGGTGCCATACTTTCTTTCATGGAGTAATGACACCAACTGCCATACAAACTGTAAGAAGCAAAATCAGTAACTAGGCATGCAGTGTGTCTAGTTCAAGAACAAAGATTTTGTTCTTGAACTAGACTTGAAGGATGTCACAATCACTTCCACTGCACTTTTATACACTGCAATAATAAGATAAAAAAAGCAAAAACCAAAGCACTGATTACAGTAAATGACTTCTTTTCCCCCTATGTAATAGTACATCAGGATAACATTAAACAATTATCTTCTCCTGTAAATGCCCTTGACAGCCAAGTTTAAACAGCATTGCCATTCATTGATAGACAAAATTTTGACTCAACATTTATGGAGAGGACAAAGTCTGGAGCAGTATCTTAGAGCAGTCATTACCAGTTGTTTGAGGCAATCAAACAAATCCACAGACAGAAAAATCATGTGCAATTTTTGAAAGCATACTGTACTGGTTTACAATTCTTTGGCTGTATTTTAATATAAAAAGTGTATGTCATTGGTAGAATTTAATTTCTATTGCAGCACCTTAAAAACTTCTTTTTTTTTTTTTTTGCCTCTTTTGACCAAAAAAAAAATGTTTTTCTCCTTGTACAGTTATCTGATCTCCAGCTTTTTGAAAATAAATAGTTAACTATGCATCACACAGCAAGTCAAGAGGCCATAAGAACATTTTAAACCTGGACAAACTCAGAATTTGTTTATCAGATGAGAATAAACAGTGCATGGAATTTGTTGGGAGTTGTGATTTCGGGTTTTCTGAAAAGTGCACAAGGAAATTTGAAATATAACAAAGTTTTGGCTCCCATGAGCGGTTACATATGGAGCTGCATAAGTCTTTGTTTGCCAAGGACCTTGACTATGAAGTTTTGTAGAACTAATCTGTTAGTGTAAGGCTAGTTCAGACTTTCTTTGTCTTTGGTAATAGTGCCTGAGATCAACAGTGAGCAAACCAATTTTTTTTTTTTTTTTTTATGACTGTACTTCTTGAATTTTAGCAAATTAATAACATTGAGAAATTATGCAGATAAATCCAAAAGATATTGAAGGAATACTAAAATTGACATGGTTATCACCATAATAGAAATTCTGTTTATGGTTTTCCCCCATTCTTGTTTTCATCAATATGCCTGACAGTTCAATTATGGAGTTTATTTTTTATTTACTATCAGCAAATAGTTCTATTAACAATAACCATATGGTTAGTGAAGTCAGTTGAAACTAAAAATTGCAATAACAAGTTGCCTTCTGGATCCTGTTTTCTAATTATGTGTTTTATTATTTCTGACTTTCTGATTATAGGTTGTCCTCAGCTGTACTATTAAAAAAGATTTCCAGTATAATAAAGTGATGCCTACCTTTCACCACTGGCGTACTGGTGATAAGAAATTTGGTCTTACTTTTCAAACTGCAGCAGATGCCAGAGCCTTTGACAAGGGTGTGCGGATGGCAGTTCAAGACCTTGATGGTATGTGATTTATATGTTTCTAGTAGTAAGTATTGGAAAAGAGATTTTTAGGGTAAGTTGGTGCACAGAATTTACATAATATTTATATTAATGAATATCTTCACAGGCCTTTTGATACAGGTTAATTGCCTAATTTTCAAAAGTCTTGTGGCAGCGGCGCCTCCGTAGCCAGGAGCAGCAGTGCGTAGCACACACTTCTTGATTAGACTGGGGTTCGAGTCTGTGACCACCAAATACAGAGAATATGGAAAGGTCAGGGAATGACCACCGCATATCCCCGGAGCAATATGGCCTTAGTTGCTAATGCTGCTAAAAACCAAATAACAAACAAACAACATCTTGTGGCAGCATACATTATCTGAGCACCATGCTGCATCATATATCAATGGTTGAAGTAGCCATTATGTACAAAGAACTGATAGCTATATAAACAGTTATCCCCCGTAGACTGCTCAATTACACCCATATGCACACATATTTTTTAGCATAAAATAATAGCTTGCATTAACAGTATTTATAAAACAGTATACAGGGTGTCTCAAAAATATTGGTACAAACGTTTAGGGGAGGTAGATAACATCTAAAGGAATGTGAATCGCATAGGAACCCATAACCGGAAACATCACCGTAAGTCAGTACACGGCACTGTTCATCTGTTCGGGAGAGGGAAATTTTCTGGTTTACTCATTCAAGCAGTAGTCGCCGCACAAAGAGCATGCATCAATATATGAACTGTGAGCTGACAGACATGCACCTAGTGTATGGATTAGCAGAGGGCCCACACGTGTGCGCCCCCATGTGGCACAACATCGCTTCGCAATAAATGTGTGGGCAGGTACGGTCGGTGACTGCTTAGTCGGCCCATACCCGTTACCATCCCGCATGAACTCCGCTAAATATCAGATCTTTCTTGAACAAGTTCTACCAGGGTTACTCGACAGTGTTCCAGCAAATGTGAGATGCAACATTTGGTTTCAACGTGACGGGGTACCTGCCCATTATGGAAGATGTGTTCGTGACCATTTGAACAGGTGTTTTGGGCATCGATGGATTGGCCATGGTGGACCCGTTGCCTGGCCCCCACGCTCACCTGATTTATCGAGCCTTGATTTCTTTCTGCGGGGGCCCTCAAATCTATCATGTATGAATCGCCTGCGGAGACGGAAATGGATCTCGTGGCGAGACTCGTCTGTGCTGCTGCTACTGTCAAAGAAGCTCCAGGTGTGTTTGGCCATGTCCGCCAATCCATGTTGCGTCGGTGTCACTCATACATCGCGTCTCATGGTGGAACCTTCAAGCATCTGTTGTAACATAATGAAATGCATCCATCTTGTACTCCATTGTTAATATTTATGTCAAATAAATGTTTGCCACTAATTACTGTCTCGTGTTATTTCTGCTTCTTGTGCCTCTGCTACTACTTTCCCGTGACGTTTCCGGTTATGGGTTCCTATGTGATTGACATTCCTTTAGATGTTACCTACCTCCCCTAAACGTTTGTACCAATAATTTCGAGACACCCTGCATAAAATTTGAAAGCACTTTTCTGTGCTGTGTAAAGATGACTTTAAATTCCCCAAATCTCTTCATTTCATTACATGGCACTCATAATGTCATGTGGCCACATGAAATGTCTGGTTTGTTTTATCATAAACAAGTTGGTATCTATACTTGAAACCAGTTTCACAATAGGTTTCATTTGGCTACTTTCAGTTGAAGTCATATACAGTTACTTTTTTTATTTATTATTGTTTTTTGTTGTTGTTTATCTTGTGGGGGTCCTGAATTTGTAGTTTGCTACTGCAGATAAAAATAAAGAAAAAAAAAAAAATTGCACAAATTGAAAATAGACACCATATAAAAATGTTATGGAAATCCTATTGTCTCAAAACTTGATACTACATGTTGGATAGACAACTTGTGTACGAGACCTGCCAATGTCCTGAAAATCGAACAAATGCTACCTCATTGCGATTTTCTATTGTATAGGATCTCTGTCCTCATTTTAAATTAAATTTTTAAATCAATCTAAGATTTCAGGCAGTTTTTTTTTTTTTAATAGAAATATTATAATTATAGATATTTTAGAAATTTTAAGCCAGGATTTCTCTTAACTGAGATTTTTTCCAGTTCTTCAGGAAAGGGAACCCATGACTGCATCCAGGTATGGTATAATTAGAATAGATGGAATTATTGGAAAACCTGCCAAAATATGTTTAAAATCCTTTGAAAGATGAACCTTGTAACAGGACAAAAGAATGCTTTGACTTTTAATCCATGCATGGCAAATAACTGGATGTATAAAAGCTTGGGGGGAAGATTAAGTAGGCGAAAGGGAGAGGAGGATAGAAAGAAAATTCTCACCCCTCATATTTAACTAATAGTTTGAGAATTTGAAAATCTAGAGATTTAGAACAGCTTAAAGGTTTTATGGAGGAAAGGATATGAAAGTTTCCACTTGGAAATCTGGGTGCGTGACTACCCGTCCCCATTAGTAGAGGGTCCTGGATTGGGGGTGGGTGTTGTGTTTTGTTGTTAAATTTGAACTTATAGGATATTTGTTTTAGATCCCACTCCTTAGAATTTATTATAGGTCTATGCATGTTTATTGGCTTGTTTGCTGATCTTATTGCTAGTCTCACTGGTTTCTAACTTTAATTTTGTGTCTTGTTTGTCTAATATAGTGTTTTCAAAAGATGGGTAATGCTTTGTGTGTAAGTGGCGAGCTACCAACTCAGAACAATTTTTTCTGTCTGGTCTGTTTTGGTATTTAGATTAATTTTAAACAAAAGTAATCATATAATATATAACAAAATAATGTAAAGAATCAATTCTGATCTCATTTTGATCTTGGGCTGTAATATGTCTGCATTCACACCTTTTTTTTTTTTTTTTTTTTGCTTTTTGACTTGACTTTTTAAATAGACTATTTAGAGATGACTTTGAGTCTATTTTCATAGCAGTAGAACAATACACATGAGCTAGCAATCCCAGAATGATACAGTAGTTGAGTAGTACCCAAAAGTTGAACCTCTGCTCACTTGGTGGGGAGAGTTCTGTGAATTAAAAACAGGAATTTTGTCGGCCAGTGATATACAGGTGATTATCCTGTCATATAAGGCAATGGTTATGCCACATCTTAGGTACTATATACAGGCCTGGATGCTTCATTTTAAGAAGGCCATAGATGTTTTGGTACATATGCAGAAAATAACTACAAGATTAGTTAAAGAAAGGAATAGTCTTACCATGAGGGACTTCTGTTTGAAAATGAGGAACCTGCCTAATTTGGAAATGGTGACCTGATTGAAATGTTTAAGGATGGACTGAGTAAAGTAAATGCTGATGTCATCCATACTGTATCTCAGACAACACACATAAAGGACAAAACTTAAATTGAGGAAGTATTGTTGCAGAACAAAATAGATGTATGAAAATTTGTTTTCAGCCAGAGAGTTAGATTGATTGTTGGAACAAACTTGATGATTTTCCCTATCACTGAAATCAGACTGAACAGTTTTTAGTTTCCCACTTCACTCTTAAAATTACCTCTATGTTATCGGTGATACATTGGCACTTCTCCAATCCAGAGGAATCTCTCCCAAGTCCAGTAATGCCCTAACAATTAATAATTCATTGAACTCACTTGCCATCTTCTTCAGGATTATTGGGTATGTGCCATCAACCCACAGGAGCCTATTTGCCTTTAAGCTTGAACTTTTCCAATAAATCATAAATTTATACTGCTCAGCCTTGCTCATGAATGGTCTTTCATCTGTAAAGATTGATGTTGAAGTACCTGTTCGATTTGTCAGCAATATCAGCTGTTATCTGACCTTTACACTCCCATTATGCGTTTGTCTAATCTCATTTGATTTCCTCTGTGTTTACATGTGTTAAACTCCTTGTCATCATTCTTTGCTCTCCTAGCTAGCAATTAGCCTGATTTCTCATCAGCCTTTGCCAGGCTAGCCTTATGTGTGGTACAGTTATAGATCAATTTGTAACTTAGCTTCATTACTTGTTATTGCCCTGTAACTTTCAAGAGTTTTTTCCCTTAAATTTACCATTCCAAAATTAGGGTACGTCTTCCACGCTGCAGCATCTTATAAGCCGACAAATACTGTATTTGTTTTTTATGAAAACCCCAAACATGAGGTATTGAAACCTATGGTACTTAGTACTGTGCATGGGTTGGAGGTTGAGAAGATGAAAGAAGATATTTGTTGACATTAGACTTGAACTTCTGTAGATTATAACTTTCAGGAAATAAAAAGGAATGTTATGGGTTTTTTTTGTGTGTGTGGGTATATATATAAAATGAAGGAAGGTTGTTCCAGAAAACGTAGATTGAATGAATAAATTCATCAAAAAAAAAAAAAAAAAAAAAAAACACACAGTTCACCCATCCATACCTGCCAATGATTGATCTAGTTCTTCCTTTAATTTATTAAAACCATCTACTTCCACAACAGATGAAAACTTGTTCCAACAATCAACCACCTGGTGGCTGAAGTTAGCATTAGCATTAGTAGAGGCATATGATGCAAGAAAGCAAGCTTATGCAGCATCAGCCAAAAAAAAAAAAAAAAAAAAATTCCACTCCGTTCGATACCTGTCCAGCTGAGCCTTAAATTTATTTAGGCAATATACTTCCACAACAAGGGATGGAAGTCTGTTCCAGCAATCAACCGCCTGCTGGCTAAAGGCAAACTTCCGCACAGTGGCGGATTTAGCACTTGAGAGGCCCCAGGTGCAATTCTTTAAGGCCCCCCTCTAAATATTTTCGGTACCACTACATTCTATGTGCACGTTTTTACTATAGCACGCACTCTAGATTTGGTGTTGCAGTTTTAATCATTTTTGGTTGCGCAATTCTTTCATACATATTTTAACTAATGTTTAAATGAACAAATAGCACAACTAAGCATTAATAATAATACGTATTCTACTTCAGATTCACTTAGTTGGCATAAGAGTTTACTAACTTCTCATATTAAATTATACTTTTATTCAGTAACGGTAATAATCATGAGTGTAAAAATTAAAAATGAAACAATTTTTTTTTTTTTTTTTTTTGAGACATGAGATTTGAGGCCCCCCTCTATTTAAGAGGCCCCAGTCGCCTTACCAGGCGATTACCCCAGGAAATCCGCCACTGCTTCCGCACATCTATCCTACAACTGTCTTTCCTCAATATGAATTTATGCATTCTCAGACGATTATTCTGAGCAAAAGGAAGAATCCCATCAGCATTGAGTATGCTCAAAACCATTCAAGGCTTTATACACCTCAATCAGATCACCTCACAGGTGCCTGGTCTCCAGACTGTAATTTGCAAAACTTAAGCCGTAAGAGCACCCCCTTGTTCCATTCACTAAACTTGTTGCCCTTCTCTGTTCTCGTTCCAACAGCTCTACATCCTTCTTAAAATGAGATCTCCAGACCTGTATACAGTACTCAAGGTGTGACCTGACCATTGCCTTATACAAGGGGGACAATCACCACCTTATCCCTGCTAGAAACATTCCTGTATATCATTCACAAGACACCATGACCTACTCTTGCAGACTGTCTGCACTGCTCAGAAAACTTCATATCTGCCTATTCCCCAGGTCCTTTTCACTCTCTACTACTGTCAGTGTAGTACCACATAGTTGATACATTACTCTGGGGTTACTGCTTTCCATATGCAGTACTTTACATTTGTCAATGTTAAACTTCAGTTGCCACCTCTCAGCCCATCTGCTCAACTTTTCTAGATCCTGTTGCAGCAACGTACTGTCGTTAGTGTCTTTAACAACCCTGCCGACCTTCGTATTGTCTGCAACCTTGGACATTAAGCCTGATATACCATCATCAGTATCATTAATGAATACAGAAAACAACAATGGATCCAATATTGAACCCTGGGGGACTCCACTAATAACATTAGTCCATGAAGAGCAGTGTCCATTGATTACTACTCTCTGTCTTCACCCACTCAACCATCCCTTTATCCGTAGTAGCAATTTGCCTCCAGTGCCATACTGCTCCAATTTGTGCAGCAGTCTTCCATGTGCCACAGTATCAAAAGCCTTTCTAAGATCCAAATATATGATATCAAAATTATTCTTTGCATCCAGTTCCTTAGTGACTACATCATAGTATCCAATCAAATTGGTCAGACAAGACTTCCACTTAACAAACCCATGCTGTGTCCGAGCTATAACTGAAGTCTTGTCTAGATGATCCTGCAATGGTTCTTTAACCAGTGCCTCCATTCATTTCCCTAAACAGAAGTTAAACTAACAGGTCTGTAATTACCTGTCTCCCTTTGATCCTCCTTTGTGAATTGGGGTTACATTTACACATTTCCAGTCCATGGTTACCTCCCCTGAGTCCAAGGAAGCTCTCATAATTATGGCTAAAGGTTTGCTTACTTCTTTTGCTGCCTTCTTTAATATAACTAGATAGATTACATCCACCACAGGTGCCTTTCTAATGTTTATCTTCAGCAATTTCTCCTCAACTTTACTCTCGGTTATTACAAGATTCTCTAGCTTACTGCCAGAGTTTAATACACCTCTGGCATTCCCCTCCCTGAATAACTCCTTGTGTGAATGCAGATGCAAAATATTCATTTAGTTTGTTAGCTACCTGAGCAGGATCATCAACAGTTGAACCATCGATATCAAGTGGACCTATCTGACTCATCCCCTTCCTTCTAGAGTTTATATAAGTCAAGAACTCTTTGCATTCTTTGCCAAACATTTCTCGTAATCTGCCTTTGCCTGCCTAACCTCCTTTGTGACTTGGTTACAGACCAGTTTATATCTATCATAGGCTTCTGTGTCACCTGTTAATTTATATGTATCCCATGCTTTTTTCTTCTCTGCCACATGTCTAATTAGTTCATCTGACATCCATTTAAACTTTGAACAATATTTCTTAGTTGGTATGAAAAATTCTAGTAGCTTCCAAGATTATTTCTTTGAATGCTTTCCATTTTGAATTTGCTGTTGGTAACGTTATCAGTTGGTTCCACCATATGGAATTTAAATACTGTCTCAGACCATCATAATCGCCTTTACGAAAGCAAAAACCCTTCCCTTTACCCCTGATGGTAGTTACCTCTTTGAGTAAATCCCACTTCAGCACTCTGTGATCACTGCCACCTAGTGGTTCCTCTATCTGCAGATTCTTAATGCATGAAAGAATCACTACTGATAATCAGATCAAGAGTATTACCTCTCTCTCTCTCTCTCTCTCTCTCTCCTCTCTCTCTCTCTCTCTCTCTCTCTTCTCTCTCTCTCTCTCTCTCTCTCTCTCTCTCTCTCTCTCTCTCTCTCTCTAGTTGCTTCTTGATTAGACTGGGGTTCAAGCCCGTCACCACCAAATACGGAGGATGCGGAGAGGTCAGGGAATGACCACCGCATTTCCTGGAGTAATATGGCCTTAGTTGCTAATACTTCTAAAAACCAAATAACAAATAATAACAATAACCCTCTAGTTGCCTCCTGAACATGCTGCTTTAGAAAACAATCGTCCAGTAAATGCACAAAAGCCTTGCAGTGTGAGAGTGACAAGCCACAAATTCCAGTCAATCTCTAGGAAATTAAAATCCCTCATTATAAGTCACTCTGATTTACTGGCCCACTCTATTTCTCTGCACAATTGTTCATTATGCTCATCAGATTCATTAGGCCTATAACACACACCTACTTTCATTTTTCCTTTCCCAGTGCTTATGTCACACCAAACAGACCCAACATTGCATTGTCCACTGACATCAATTAGATACACACTTCCTTAGATTTTGTGTTTCTTAACTAACAGCATAACCCCTCCTTCCTTCCTGTCAGTCTATCCTTTCTGTACACACTGTACTCCCCAAATTCCAATTCTGCACTGCTTTTGTCTGTGTGATATCCCAACAATATCTGCCTTTAATGTTTAGGCTAACACTTCAAGCTCATCAAATTTAACTGTACTCCTAGCATTGGTGAACATTAAGTATACGTGCACCTGTTTCTACTCTTAGTTACCCTAACACAGCCCATGTATTTACTTGTTCCACTATGACTCTCAGCAGTCCTGGAAATCCCCATTGCCTTTCTTTCCAGGCTGCTGCTCAATTGCATTTCAGTAGAAGCAGTGCAAGAATCACTTGCACCTCTGCCAGTGGCTACTGTTAATCTATTAGTCCATGTATTCCCCCAAGCTAGCAGTTTTTGGACCCACCTAACTCTGCCTCGATGGCATCAGCAAATATTCTTGCACCCTTTCTATTTAAGTGTATTTCATCCCTGTAGAAGCAGTCTCTCCTGTTAACAAGCACAGACCAAGCTGAAAAAAATTCTACCCCTTGAGCCTTGCACAGTCTCTCCAGGGCCGAATTGATCGACAAGGCTCTCATCATATACTGCCTACTATTGTGTCTGGCCAGAATTGCAGACACTTTCAAATTCAACTCGAACTCACGGCTTTTTTTCAACATTGACCTGTACTTGTTAAGTAATTCCACTGGTCTCCTATTCTTAATATCATTAGTGCCAACATGTACAACAGTATCACCCTTTGTGCCCTTAAAAGATGATATCTGCTCTACAACATCATCAACCGTTGCCCCTTGCAGACATACCCTGGTCCTGTTCCACCTATCCTTTTTGAGAATGCTCCCCTTTTCCCTGACAATAGAGTTACCGACAACAACTAGTTCCTTTGGGACCAGCGCATTCTGCCTAGGAGGTTGCCACTGTGTTGCGTGATGTTCACGTGCAAGCTCTGGCATTGATATGGGCAGCTGAGAGTTGATGGGCCCCTCGATTTAAATCCTTCGAGAGCATCCACCCTATCCTTCAAGCTCTCACATAGGCCCATAACAATGCTGAGTTGTCGCCTGATTTTCTTACATGGCGCACACACAGACATTCCTCTTGGCAATATCATGTCCCGCTCCTGATTGATCCACAAACATCAAACAAGCAGTGTGTACTCAATGTTACTATCGGTCTGACCATTGTGAAAGCGCAAGCAGAGGATTTGGCTGTACAGACCGACCAGACTTCACAGAAATTTTAGGTCCATTTGCTTGAGTGTCATCCGAATATCGGTTGCCTCAGCCATTTTAGACTCCCAGTAGCAAGCACAGCTTGACACATCTGAGAGAATGTTTGCGACACCCTCAAGGGCCTGGTGGTACCAACATGAATATGGAGAGATGTCTAAGTGATGCCCTTGCACCAGAAAACACCACAACAACCGTGTACAAGTGATACGTCAGCTACAGATGGCAATTCAGCAAATGCATAGAAAGGTTGAAAGTTATTGTATGATGGGGCATCAACGCATTCTTCTCGTGTAACAAGATCTTGCTAAATATAATACTGTTGTGTTGTAACATCTAACTTACTCAGTGAAGAGATTGATACAACTGTAAATGTCTTTCTACATTGTCTAGCCAGAACAGTCCCAGAAGTGCTATACTTGAGGAGAGTACTTTGAGGTCAAAGTTTAGTTAGTTTTAGCATGCAAGTCCAGGAACTTGGGCTTACCACTTGCACATACATCCTCTATCTATGTGAATAGGAAATGGGTATAGATTGTACTGTGAATAATTATACAGATTGAGCTATTGTCATTGTAGATCAGTTAGAATGGTAATGCCATAGTGAAGCTACAGTATAAGATAACAGACTGTTTGAATGAAATAAGCATTTGAAATACTTAGGCAAACTGTGGAGTACATGTAAGAATAATATAATCTTTAAAAAGGGAATATATATATATATATATATATACTGTGGATTCTGATTATTCGGGCTACTGGTTAATCACGGCAGCAGTTTATTTGGGACAAATCTTAAAGAACAGAATCTAATCGAGAAAATAGCCAGGGTTTAGTTTGCTTAATGGGCACAACATGCTGTATAATCAGGGCGAGAGACTGCAGCACTGGAGACAGTCATAAGCCCATTGTAAAGTGAAATAAGTAGGTGGCAGGTAACATGATCACTGGTTAGTAGAATCAGCAGATTTATAGAATCAAACTTCAAAAAAACAGTTCAAATCATTAAAATAAACTACACTTTCATTATCATATGTTCAGTTATAAGAATCAATTTTTGAACACTTTTGTGAAATTTTCTAAAGCACATTTCTGCAGGTCACAAACATAAAACAATTTGCAGTTTTGAGTTTATTGGGCTTTTCTGTTAGTGCAATCTATTATAAATGGGTAGTAAACTCAATCTTATTGCATTTGCGATAATACCGATAGCTGGAATACTGTGGGGTTTTACGTTATTGTTTTGAAGTGTTTCCCCTTCCTCTTCAATCATAAACAAATTTTTAGAATCTTCTCTTCATTCCTATTTTTTAAACTTCATAAACTTGTTACTTTGTATCTCATTTGCGTGTATCATGTTAGTTGCAATTTGTCTGTTAGATATGGTAAAATGTGTAAATTTTACAACCAAAAAAAGTCAGTGAACAGAAATATCAATTAGTATGTGCATATTATAGTATTAATTAAGCTATGTACGTAGGCATAAATTTATTTTGCTAACCCATGGAAAATATTCTTCCGATTTTCACTTATCATTTTGTTAATTGGTGAGGTAATGAAGTGTAAATTTGTGCTTAACATATCTTTACTTTTATGGTCTGTGGATAATATTCATCCCATTTTTTGTTTATTAGAATCGATGTTTAATGGAATTAAAATTCAGTTCATAAATGTAGTATTGGTAGTGGCATGTGATGCAAGAAAGCAAGTGCAGCATCAGCCAAAAAAAAAAAAAAAAAAAACACACCATTCCCTCCAATGTGATCACAATGACCGTCACTTACTGCATATAGTGAACAATATTTTATTATGAAGAGTCTATCATAATGTGATTTGATCATACAGTGAACCAATCATAAAGCAGGGGACCACTATATTTTTAACTATTTACATTGAAACTTTGCATAATTGGGGCAGCTGCTTAATCTTGCCAAAGTGCGCTAGTCCCAAATAACTGGAATCCACTGTATACAAATTACATTGTTTACCTACAATCTAGGTGACTCTCTCAAGGGTCATCCACAAAAATTAATAGGAAAAACGATACATAGGTCCTCCATTTCTCAAATAATCAATGTGCACTGTGGTTATTCTGGCCTAAATGGATATGTTTTAAAATTTTGAATATTATAAATTTAGATACTTTTAATTTAAAATGTAGTCCATATAAATTGTCAATCCAACAGCGAACCTAATGAAAATACAGGTTATAAGTAAACTTATGCCCACATGTAAACCACAGCTACTAACATAATGAAATGAAATGTGGTGCCAATATGCATTAATGACCAGCATAGAAAATTTTGGAAAGTGGCAACTTCTATGTTAGACCTGGTAAAATGTGTAATATTGTGCCTAATGATCACTATATAGCCCAGTATGTAATGTATTAAGTTCAGGCATAACCAGGCTTATTTTTTAACATTTGACACTTTGCAAAATTCTCCCTAGAGGTCACTTAGTCCATGGCTTCACCTTCCATTACGTTAGTAGTTGTGGTCTACATGTGGTTCTTAATTTGGAGATGGTAAGTCTACTTATAACTTGTTTTCATTTGGTTGGGTCAACAATAACCAATATTCACTATGCTTTAAATTTATATTTTCAATTTTAGATGCTCTAAATTTAAATACAGTAGACTCAAGATTTTCCTTGACTCTACTGTATGATAGATGGTAAAAAAAAATTCCCGGATAATCGATTTCCCGGTTAATTCAAAAATACAGTAAGTTCCCAACATGCGTAAGAGATACGTTCCAGGACTTCTTACGTAAGTCGAGTTTTGCATAACTCGGGAATGACTAAAAAAATATTACTACTGATATGCCAAAATTACAAAATCCACATAATATCCTCAGAAGGATGAAGAAAAATAGTTAAATATTTTTAATTAGTTCAATTAAAAACTTTATTTGGGGACAGTGGTGAAATAGCCAGAGTGGCACATAAGAAAAGAAAACATAAAAGGAAGAAAAAATGCATAATATTGTTGACCTCATTGGTGCCGATCGCTTCACGTGTTGTCTTTCTCCTTGATTGTGTTCACTGTTGCCACTGACAAATCTGAATTCTGCACAATACTTGTTAATGTTTGGACATTTTCTTACATCCTAATTATTTTAATTTTCTGATCTAACTCGATCGCTTTCCTATTAGCATTAGTAGAGGCATTTGATGCAAGGAAGCAAGCTTATGCAGCATCAGCCAAAAAAAAAAAAAAAAACACCCCACTTCCACTTCACCCCTCTGTTCGTTCGAAATATATGTCCAGCTGAGCCTTAAACTTATTTAGGCTATCAACTTCGGCGACAAAGGATGGAAGTCTGTTCCACCAACCAACCACCCACTGGCTAAAGGCAAATTTCCGCACGTCTATCCTACATCTGTCTTTCCTCAATTTGAATTTATGCCCTCAGGTGATTATTCTGAGCAAGAGGAAGAATCCCATCAACATTGAGCATGTTCAAACCATTCAAGGCTTTATACACCTCTTTCAGATCAACTCGCTGGTGCCTAGTCTCCAGACACTGTAATTTGCAAAACTTAAGCCTTTCTTCGTAAGAGCACCCCTTTATTCCATTCACTAATCTTGTTGATCTTCTCTGTACTTGTTCCAGCAGCTCTACATCTTTCTTGAAATGAGGCCTCCAGACCCGTATACAGTACTCTAGGTGTGGCCTGACCATTGCCTCATACAAGGGAATAACACCTCCTTATCCCTGCTAGAAAAATTCCTATATATCATTGACAATACACCATGAGCTACTCTTACAGCCCGTCTGCACTGCTCAGAGAACTTCATATCTGCCTGCACAACCACCCACAGGTCCCTTTCATTCTCTACCACTATCAGTGTAGTACCACAGAGTTGATACGTTGCTCTGGGGTTGCTGTTTCCCATATGTAGTATTTTACATTTGTCAATGTTAAACTTCATTTGCCACCTCTCAGCCCATCTGCTCAACCTTTCCAGATCCTGTTGCAGCAGCATAGTGTCAGTAGTGTCCTTGACAACCCTGCCAACCTTTGTATCGTCTGCAAACTTAGACATTAAGCTTGATATACCATCATCAATATCATTTATAAATACAGAAAACAACAATGGACCCAACACTGAACCCTGAGGGACTCCACTGATAACATTAGTCCACGATGAGCAGTGTCCATTGATTACCACTCTGTCTTCTCCCCCTCAACCATCCCTTTATCCATAGTAGCAATTTGCCTCCAATGCCACACTGCTCCAATTTGTGCAGCAGTCTTCCATGTACAACAGTATCAAAGTCTTTCTAAGATCCAAGTATATAATATCAAAGTTATTCCCTGCATCCAGTTCTTTTGTGACTGCATCATAGTATCCCATCAAATTGGTGAGGCAAGACTTCCCCTTAACAAAACCATGCTGTGTCTGAGCTATAACTGAAGTCTTGTCTAGATGATCCTGCAATGGTTCTTTAACCAATGCCTCCATTCATTTCCCTGAACAGAAGTTAAACTAACAGGTCTGTAATTACCTGTCTCCCTTTGATCCTCCTTTGTGAATTGGGGTTACATTTACACATTTCCAGTCCATGGTTACCTCCCCTGAGTCCAAGGAAGCTCTCATAATTATGGCTAAGGGTTTGCTTACTTCTTTTGCTGCCTTCTTTAATATAACTAGATAGATTACATCCACCACAGGTGCCTTTCTTATGTTTATCTTCAGCAATTTCTCCTCAACTTTACTCTCGGTTATTACAAGATTATCTAGCTTACTGCCAGAGTTTAATTCACCTCTGGCATTCCCCTCCCTGAATAACTCCTCGTGTGAATGCAGATGCAAAATATTCATTTAGTTTGTGAGCTACCTGAGCAGAATCATCAACAGTTGAACCATCGATATCAAGTGGACCTATCTGACTCATCCCCTTCCTTCTAGAGTTTATATAAGTAAAGAACTCTTTGCTGTTTTTCTTTGCATTCTTTGCCAAAGATTTCTCGTAATCTGCCTTTGCCTGCCTAACCTCCTTTGTGACTTGGTTACAGACCAGTTTATATCTATTATAGGCTTCTGTGTCACCTGTTAATTTATGTATCCCATGCTTTTTTCTTCTCTGTCACATGTCTAATTAGTTCATCTAACATCCATTTAGGCCTAAACTTTGAACAGTATTTCTTAGTTGGTATGAAAATTCTAGTAGCTTCCAAGATTATTTCTTTGAATGCTTCCCATTTTGAATTTGCTGTTTGTAATGTTATCAGTTGGTTCCATCATATGGAATTTAAATACTGTCTTAGACCACTCCAGTCACCTTTACGAAAGCAAAAACCCTTCCCTTTACCCCTGATGGTAGTTGCCTCTTTGAGTAAATCCCACTTCAGAACACTGTGATCACTGCCACCTAGTGGTTCATTTATCTGCAGATTCTTAATGCATGAAGAATCACTACTGATCATCAAATCAAGAGTATTACTCCCTCTTGTTGCCTCCCGAACATGCTGATGTAGAAAATAATCATCCAATAAATCCACAAAAGCCTTTCTGGTGTGTGAGTGACCATCCCCCAAATTCCAGTCAGTATCTGGGAAATTAAAATTCCCCATTATAAGACTCTGATTTACTGGCCCACTATTTCCCTGTACAGTTTCTTATTATACTCATCAGAGTCATTAGGGCTTTAGCACACTCCTACTCTCAATTTTGATCTCCCAATGCTTATGTCACACCAAACTGACTCGACACTGCACTGTCCAGCGAAGTCGACTGGCTTCATTTCCTTGGATTTTATGTGTTTCTTAACTAATAGCATTCTGTTTACAAATATTGCTACAAAGGTGCTATGAACATCAAAAAGACGTGTATATATGTTTTATTGATTATGAGAAAGCCTTCGATTCAGTAGACCACGACCGTCTAATTGACCGACTGAGAAAACTTGGGCTTGAAAACAACGATATCAACTTTATTACAACTCTCTCTTGGAATCAAACAGCCCGGCTTCGCTATGACAACGATCTGATAGACCCAATTCCAATAAAAAAAAGGCGTCCGGCAAGGCTGCCCATTATCTCCCATTCTTTTTAACATCTATTCGGAAATGATCTTCGACCAAACACTGGCTGACAAGAACATCGGCATAAAAGTTAACGGACACTACATAAATAGCTTAAGATATGCCGATGACACAGCACTAATAGCGGATTCAGAACAAGATTTACAGACCATCTTGAACGAAGTGGACATAGAAAGCCAAACATGGGGGCTACGAATCAACAAAAAGAAAACAAAGGTGATGGAGGTCAGCAGGACTGCAATCAAAATCACGATCAAACTAAATAATGAAAAATTAGAGCAAATACACCGCTTCAATTATCTCGGAGTACTCATTGATGACCAGCTGAACCATGAGGCCGAAATCAAAAGCAGAATTGAACAAGCCAGGCAGGCATTCACCAAGTGGAAAACCCTCCTCACTGACAGAAGCTTGAACATCATGCTGAAATTACGCACATTGAAATGCTACATCTGGTCAATACTGCTCTACGGTGTAGAAACCTGGACTCTAACATCAGCCACTACAAAAAAGCTCCAGGCCTTCGAAATGTGGCTCTACCGAAGAATGCTGAAAATCCCGTGGACAGCCAAGATAACCAATGTACAGGTCCTGCAGGACATGCACACGGAACGGGACCTGCTCAAAACCATCATCAGCAGGAAATGCAAATACCTAGGTCACATCGCTAGGAACCAAGAAAAATATCACCTACTAACACTCATCCTGGAGGGAAAGATCGAAGGCAAGAAATGCCCAGGCAAACCGAAAATGGCATGGCTAGATAATATCAACACCTGGCTTCACATGACAACAGCACAAATTCTACACGCAGCGCTAGACAGAGAACAATATCAAATTGAAGTCGCAAACGCCATTCGGCAGCATTAAAGAAGAACTAATAGCATAACCCTTCCTCCCTTCCTATCCTGTCTATCCTTTCTGTAGATGTACTCCAGAAATTCCAGTTCTGCATTCCTTATATCTGTGTGACACCACGTCTCTGATATCCCAACAATATCTGCCTTTGATGTTTTGAGCAATACCTCAAATTTATTTACTGAACTCCTAGCATTGCTGTACATGCAAGTATACATGCACCTGTTTCTATTCTTAGCTACCCTAACACAACCCATGTGTTTACTTGTACCGCAATGACTCCCAGCAGTCTCTGAAATATCCTGCATCTTGTTTTTCAGGCTTCTGTTCATTCCAATAGAAGCAGTGCAAGAATCTCTTTCACCTCTGCCAGTGGCTACTTTTAATCTATTAGCCTTTGTCTACCCCCAAGCTAACAGTTTTTCGACCCACCTAACACTGCCTCGATAGCATCAGCAAATATTCTTGCACCCTTTCTATTTAAGTATATCCCATCCCTGTAGAAGCAGTCTCTCCTGTTAACTTGATAGATTTACTAGTATTGCTGTCACTTATTCTCTTAGTTGGCACCATGATAACAGTCAAAATTAATTAAATTTTCTGAAAATAACTTCACAGGGTTAAGGCAGAAACTCACTATTATCACCCCACGCGAGCTCATATTTTACTTAAACACATTTCTGGAGGTCACTACCATAAGCCTAAAAACAATTTGCACCTTCTGGGTTACTGGGCTTTTCTGTTAGTGCATCTAATTATAAATGGCTAGTAAACTCTATCTTTTGCATTTGCAATAATACCAATAGCTGGACTTCTGTGAGTTAAAGTTATTATAGTGAAATGTGTGTCCCCCTTCACTGAAATCTTCAATCATACAAAAACGTTATGTAAGTCGGGAACTTACTGTATCGAAAAATGTTCAGCAGCCTACTTAAAAAGTAAGACGATAGAGGAAAAAACACGAAAAAACTTACCACACACTACCCGCGTGCCCAATACGATGCTTCCCTTTATTTTTTAGAATGTCGATTTTAAATCATTAGATTTAAAATCGACCCTTAATTTTTTACCGTGTCACGTATGGTTTGGTCACCAACGTTATAATGGTTCTTTAGAGATTTAAAGTTTTGAATAATTTCAAGTTTTTGTTTAATTCTCTTGCGTTTGTCCATCATTTTCACAATTTCTGAACAAAAAAAAAATTCTCCTTTTGTGGTGCGACAGAACACAACAATTGACGCGACTCACTAAAACAAACTAAAAATTTGCTCGCTCTCTCTCTCTCTTTTTTTTTTTTTTTTTAGCGACTGGTGTAAAGACAGCGGGGGGGGGATATGCAACCCCCGCGTCTTGTTGCTCATTTACGATCATATACGACTTGCAAAACATCTGTTTATATCTATTCTAGTTATTACTTGAATTTCATGATTTGTTGTTTTTTTTTTTTAATTTGTAGTCTTCAAGTGTCCCGGTAAATTGAGAGTGCTGTATTAAATTTAGAGCATCTAAATTTAATAATTATTTAAAAGACATGTTAGTGAAAATGCATCATGTCTGTATGCAGTAAATCAACCAAAGTTATTATAGTGTCCACGTTTCATGTATCTCATATTGTGAATGCCTTCGCAATCAGTTGCCAATTTTTTTATATTTCGAATAAGTAACACTTCCCCAATAGAGAAGACTATTGTTACTTATTCCCAGTGGATATGGCCACCCAGGTGGCCATTTCGGGACCATTTCAGTTGTGAAATTGTCCACAATATGAGAGATGCCAAATTGTGTTTAGTAGCATAAAACCTTAAGTGAATCTCGCAAGGGTCATCCACAAAAATTAAATATGTAGGTCCTCTGTTTCTCTAATGTGTGCAGTGTGGTTATTCTGGCCTAAATAGATAGATGTTTTAAAATTTTGAATATTATAAATTTTTCAAATGGGATTTGAATGAATCCGATGCATTTAAAGTGCATCAGAATGTAATGTACAATAGGCCTGAAATGGCACAAATATCATTACTGTATGCAGTCTGTCCTCGCAGATCATCCTAAGTGCTGAAAATCCTTAATTGAAGTTTAACTACCTTGGAAATTGAATACCATTGAAAAGTATGTTCCGCCCTCAAAAAAAAAAAAAAAAGTGTGTGTAATAAAATTACCACCATTTTGAGACCATCTCTGTTTTGTCCTTGGCTAAAAACCAAATGAACCAAATTAAGTATTTTGTAAGTCTCCAAAACTGTCTTTCCAGGTTTATCACAAAATTTGATGCAAATTCACTGTTCCTTAATATCTCCCATCTTACCTAGCTACAGAAATCACAAGACACACTCAACAGAAATGTACTTAAACACCAAATTAACAAAAGCACAACCTCCTGTTAACAAGAAAATCACCACGATAACTCCTAATGAATTAATTCAGCAGTATCTAACATTATGAATTAGTGTGCTGCTTTACTACATTTGATTAGTACTCCATGCTGTCAGCCCAGAAACTTTTTAGTTATATATATATATAACTAAAAATAGTACTGAAAATAAATTTTAAATAAAAACTCATGCCAGTAGCGTGGCAAAACCGTAGAGCAAAATTAATAAATTAAACAAATAAACCAACAAGGAGAGAAGAGAAAAGGTAACAAGACATATTATAACAGAAACTCTTCAAAATAATTTAGAAAATCAAAGTAAAGAATAATAAATGAATAAAAGAAATCAATTAAATTTAGATGCCAGTTACATAGAAATTTAACAGCACCCTCCTCAACCGGTAAGAAAACTGCAGCCATTATTAACCCACTGCAGGATGGAAGACTCCTCAACAATTCATGCTGAGGGAAATGGACCATAATCTGCCACACTGGTCCAGTGTGGGTTGGCAGATCGATCGTATTTAGTAGTCTGGGGCTTGAACCCCTTTCTACTCAAAGAGCACGTGCTACTACACTCCCGCTTCTGTCCACTCGGCTACAGAGGCCTCAACGGGTACCAGGTCCAAATTGCGTGAATTATCACGAATAGAAATGTAAAATTAACTACAATAAAAATGAAATCAAAATAAACAAAAATAGACTGACCGTTATGTCCCATATCGACAGAGGATCACAATCACTGCATTTCAATTGCTAGACAAATCGCTGCGAAGGCGAACGATCAAAAGATCAGTCTACCATCCGATCCTCAGATCAAACTGCCCATGCAGAGGATTTGAATAACGTGATCCTTTTGCAGTGAAAAATAAAAATATAGAACAGACTAGCACTCCAGAACAAGGCCACACCACTGAAGCCTAACCAGATTATAAAATGAATTAATGAGGGCAGTACGGGCGCAGCGTTAGTAAATCAACCCACTACTGCCATGTGATATACATATATTTGAATAATGAGCAATAGTTGAAAATGCTAGTAAACGAAAATAAAAGAAATAGAGCAAATATCAGAGGCAGCAAAATGCATATTCCTCTACATCAGGGGTGGGCAACTTTTTTCGTCAGCGGGCCGAATGAAATTTTCGCATCATCATGCTGGCCGGAATAGATTGAACGATTTAATAAAAAAAAATCGGAACCTAAAAAATGTTATATTACTTGAATTACCAAATTATTAATGTATTTTTAAAAAAAGTAAATACAATATTTAAATTTGTCAGAGCACTCTGTTTTGACAAAATTTTCAAAGTATTTTGTTGCTTACGCAAACCACATTTTAAATTTTCTGCTTCAATTTTCATTTGTTCCGGTGAAAATAGCTTATATTTTACGAAATGTTTTTTTTTGAAAAATGCCTTTTTAGATTATATTCTTTAAAAACGGAAATAGTTCCGTTACAAACCAAACAAACAGCTTTATCGTCTATATTTGCAATTAAATATCTGAATGTCAAATTATCATTGAAAATGGGGCATTCGGCATCAATTTTTCTTTTTTTTTTTTTAATTGGCTCATTTTATGAGCTATAAATTATATTAAATTAAAAATTGTAATAATTAGAAAAGGCATAAAACATAAAATATCTCGCACCAATATTATTTTTTTCAATAAGAAGTCAAACCCAAAGGAACTTCGTTCGATCGATGCTACAATAATAATTAGGAAATAACTCTTTGACGCTGCGTAGAATCACTTGGTTACTGTTGTACTGGCCGCGATTCCCGATTGAACCGAATTAAGCCGAACGTTTACGGCGAGTGTAGTCAGGTATGGATTTTCTATATTTATGCATTTACCGAGGGGGCCGGATTCAACGTCGTCGCGGGCCGGCTGTTGCCCACCCCTGCTCTACATGATGCTTGAAATATGACTAAAACAAACTATAAATAGTACTGAAAACAGAGGGAAATTGAGGTCTATTGCTATCCTCATTCTTCCTCTAATTGCCTCGATTTGGCAAACGCCTTGGCTTATTCTTCCTCCAATTGCCTCGATTTGAATAATTTTCACTAATAAAAATTATTAGTTGGCACTCATTATTTTTGATTCACTGCTATCTGCCAGGCTAGTGGTTATTCTGCCGCTAAATGTAACATATAATATTGGAATTTATAATTTTAGAATATTTGAACCTAGACAAAGTGGTAAACAGAAACAGATGACCTTAGCCAATTATTGATAGAATGTATTGAATGGAGCTAGCACTCATCAACGTTTCATTCAATGTATCCTTTTATCATTGATTTGCTTCATAATTTTATTTTTATTATTATATTATTTTATTGTATTTAATTATAATTTGTGTTTAATTATAGCAAAATTAAACATATTGCTATAATTAAACACATAACAATAAAGTCCAACTAAGGTTAGTTACCTAAAATACTTGGCCCTATCTGTTGATATGGGGCATAATGGCTCTGTAGGTATATATTTTATCTCTGAATACCAATATTCCATATTCTTATTAAATTTAATTAGTCATATGATTCCCTTGGTATTCAGTTCAATAAATACTATATATATACCACTGCTATCCACCTTGCTGATCGACACCAAGTGTGGATATACCCTCAAAGAAGGAAGAAAAAACCTGTACAACCTCTCCCATATGATGTACACGGATGACATCAATCTCTCTCTCTCTCTCTGCAGCCACCAAGAAGCAGCTACAGTAGCTAATCTGGACCACCAAAGAATTCAGCAATAATATCAGGATGGAATTTGTACTAGACAAATACAAGACCCATGGATTGCATCAGGGGAAATTAGTCAGCCGAAAGTACCAGCTGCAAACTGGTAAAGAGATCAAAGCCATGACATGAGGAGAGATCTACAAATACCTGGAGGGGTTGATGCAGGCTCAGCAGTTAGAGCACAAGGAGATTGAGGCCTGCCTGAACAAGAAGTACCATCAGAGACTTAGAAGCTGCTTAAAGTAAAGTTGAAGGAGGGAACACAGTAAAAGCCATAAACACCTATGCAGTTCTAGTGCTAATACACTCCTTTGGCCGGAGCAGTGTGGCCTTAGTTGCTAATGCTCCTAAAAACCAAACAACAAACTCCTTTGGGATCATAGATTGGACTAACACGGAAATGGAGGCTGCCATGAGAAAGACAAGGACCATGAAGACAAAGATCCACCAACACCACCCAAATTCTGCCCTGCTTACCGTAGTTCAGAAAGGAGGAGGGAAGGGGCTTGATAGACCTCATCAAGCGACAGAAGAAAGCAATGGTGAAACTGAAGGATCACTTCCTTCTAGTGTTATCGCCACTTATTGTTTTTAATATTTGTTAATGATATTGATGTATGTGTTTTAAGTTTACTGATGATACAAAAGTGGACATTAATCAGCATTGAAGACCTCGGAAATGTTAAATAAGTTTTAACATCGATAAATGCACATTACTGCATATTTGGGTACCATCAAACTCAAAGCAATAATGAAAATATACAGGGTGTTTCAGTTAAACGTTTCAGAACTTCTAAGAGGGGTAGAGTACATCCTGACAACTCGAAATCATATAGCAATGTGGGGTCGGAAATGCTTTCCTGAAGCGGTTGTACACAGAAGCACCATAAAGAAAAGAGACCGTAAGTGAGAAATCGTTTTAATAATACATGAAAAGAAGCAAAAGGTACATGGATTAAAGTAAGTGTTCGAAGTTTCTTCCACGGGCTGCAATGCACGCCTCACATCTCCGACGCATGGAGATCCGAACATTCTGGAATACTCCAGGCGAATTTCGAATTTCTTCGGCAGCTACTGCGATTCTTGCAACCAGCTCCTCAGCATTGTCAACAGGGGTGTTATAAACTAGCGATTTCATATGACCGTGAAAATTCCTTCACAAGGGAAGGAATTTTCAACACGCATAACGACCATATCTGGGCGGTCGAGAACCCGCATGCAATACGACGTCGTGCAGCACAGATTCGATTTTCGGTCAATGTATGGGCCGGTATTATGGGAGATCACCTCATCGGCCCTTACCTGTTACCGTGTCGTCTAACCGGACCTATCTACTTGATCTTTCTGCAGCAAGTATTGCCACAACTTTTGAGAGATGAACAGATTTCTGCATCGACGCAACAGACAATGTGGTTCCAACACGATGGAGCCCCTGCCCATTATAGCGGAGATGTTCGTAACTACCTGGATGTCACATTTGGTCAACAGTGGATCGGACGTGGTGGACCCGTGCATTGGCCTGCTCGGTCACCCGACCTATCATGTCTTGATTTTTATTTCTGGGGTCATATGAAATCGCTAGTTTATGACACCCCTGTTAACAATGCTGAGGAGCTGGTTGCAAGAATCGCAGTAGCTGCCGAAGAAATTCGAAATTCGCCTGGAGTATTCCAGAATGTTCGGATGTCCATGAGTCGGAGATGTAAGGCGTGCATTGTAGCCCGTGGAAGAAACTTCGAACACTTACTTTAATCCATGTACCTTTTGCTTCTTTTCATGTATTATTAAAACGATTTCTCACTTACGGTCTCTTTTCTTTATGGTGCTTCTGTGTACAACACCGCTTCAGGAAAGCATTTCCGACCCCACATTGCTATATGATTTCAAGTTGTCAGGATGTACCCTACCCCTCTTAGAAGTTCTGAAACGTTTAACTGAAACACCCTATATATATATATATATATATATATATATATATATGGTATAAACAATGTTCGTAAATGTACATATTTTATTATTAAAGTAGATACATTATTAAAAACACAGTAGTAGTAGCATGTGATTCAAGAAAGCAGGCGTATGAGCTTATACAGCATCAGCCAAAAAAAAAAAAAAATTACAAAACAATTCCCTCTAAATGTTTGTCCAGTTCCTCCTTAAATTTATTTATCCTATCAACTTCCACAACGACAGATGGAAGTTTGTTCCAGCATTAACCACCCGCTGGCTAAAGGCAAATTTCCGCACATCAGTTCTACCTCTGTCCTTCCTCAATTTTAATTTATGCCCCCTTGGGTTCGTAATCTGAACAAGTGGAAGAATCCCATCAGAATTCAGCGTGTTCAACCCATTCAAGTTCTTTAATGATTAGTACTAATAATGTAACGCCTTTTTTTTTTTAACATCCACTTACGTAACCTATTTTTCTTACAAATGTTTCTGAAACGGTCGTAAACCGTACTTCCAAATAGCGAAATGTTGTTTTCCGTTTTTTTTTTCTTTTTTTAATTACTTGATTCTTGTTAAGCATTTTGACTTTAAAATCGGTTGTCTTTATATATATATATATATATATATATAAAGACAACCGATTTTAAAGTCATAGGTAACATCTAAAGGAATGTGAATCGCATAGGAACCCATAACCGGAAACGTCACGGGAAAGTAGTAGTAGAGGCACAAGAAGCAGAAATGACACAAGACAGTAAAGTGGCAAACATTTATTTGACATAATATTAACAATGGAGTACGAGATGGATGCATTTCATGATGTTACAACAGATGCTCGAAGGGTCCAGCACGAGACGCGATGCATGCGTGACAACGACGCAGCATGGATTGGCGGACACGGTCGAACTCACCTGGAGTTTCTTTGACAGTAGCAGCAGCGCAGACGAGTTTCGCCACGAAATCCATTTCCGTCTCCACAGGCGATTCATACACGATAGATTTGAGGGGCTCCCACAGAAAGAAATCAAGGCTCAATAAATCAGGTGAGCGTGGGGGCCAGGCAACGGGTCCACCACGGCCAATCCATCGACGCCCAAAACGCCTATTCAAATGGTCACGAACACACCTTCCATAATGAGCAGGCGCCCCGTCATGTTGAAACCAAATGTGGCGTCTCACATTTGCTGGAACATCGTAAAGCCTGGTAGAACTTGTTCAAGAAAGCTCCGATATTTAGCGGAGTTCATGCGGGGATGGTAACATGTATAGGCCGGCTAAGCAGTCACCGACCATACCTGCCCACACATTTATTGCGAAGCGATGTTGTGCCGCATGGGAGCGCACATCGTGTGGGCCCTCTGCTAATCCATACACTAGGTGCATGTTTGCCAGCTCACAGTTCGTATATCGATGCATGCTCTTTGTGCGGCGACTACTGCTGCTTGAATGAGTAAACCAGAAAATTTCCCTCTCGCGAACTGATGAACAGCGCCGTGTACCGACTTACGGTGACGTTTCCGGTTATGGGTTCCTATGCGATTCACATTCCTTTAGATGTTATCTACCTCCCCTAAACGTTTGTACCAATATTTTTGAGACACCCTGTATATTAAGGGTTCGTATCATTTTTATATTATATATATTATGTGAAAAATATAGAGCAAGTATTTTTTTTAATACATATCCAGTGGCGGATTACCCATTAAGGCAATGAGGCACGTGTCTAGGGGCCCCAGGCTTTGGGGGACTCCCAAGACAAGACATTTTCCTATAGTGTTCTAAAATAGATTAATGTTTTCAGTAAACATCATAAAAATCTTGATTAATTTAAGCGAAAATTTAAGCAAAAAATTTAAAAGTACAAAATTTCATTTATTTGCCTCCTAACTTTTATTTATTTTTTATTCTTTTTTATTATTATTATTATTTGGGGGGGGGGGGGCAAATATAATTTGCCTAGAGGTTACAACTATCCTTAATCCGCCACTGTACATATCCGTTACAGTATTTGGAACTTATTTCGTTAGCGAGTATAAAAAAATGTGGCTTATCTAATTTTCACTGCCTTCATTTTGAAAATATTTAGAATATTCTGTTGTTTATTGGACAGCTGATGTGAAAATATGTTTGTATGTTGTGATATCTCAAGTGTCACTTATGACAGTTTTTGCTTTGAGCGTTTTGTAGAAGCTTTAAATAATTTTAAATGTGAGATATACATTAATCTTGATGATATACATGACCGTGATGTGCTCTCTTTATATTGAGCATTCGTTTCCATAAGCAACCACTATTTAAATTCTTAATCTTAACCGAAATTGGTTAGCTTTTTCCTTCTTCCAGCTAATAATAATAATCACATTCGAAATATTAACGTATTTGTATACACCCATATTAGTGTTAATACCGTTTGCCAGTTTTGCATCAGCCTTTAATGAAATTAATGCATTGTTGGTTGTGTCTCATTAATAAATAAGCCGTGACGTCCACTTCGTTTTTCCGCCATTCACTTACATACCCGCTAGCGACGTCAGCCTTCCAGTTGCTCCATTGATCGCGTGTGTGACCTGGTTTCCGTATAATGGTGATACAGCTGAACTACAGCGGTTTCATTCACAAAGCTAAATCATTGCCCAGAGTCGAATTGTGAAAACGCTTTTGTGGATTATACTGCCATCTGGTGGAAATTGTTTCTTAAGTAAGAGTTCAGAACTCTCAAATAAAATTCCATTTTAGAACGGATTTGGCAATTACTGAGAATTGCTATAATAGTAAATAAATTTTCACCACTGTTTTGACTGTTATACCATATATATTAAAGATTTGGCCATAATCTGAGACAGTTATTTTTCTCCTCAGTGCACATATTTTTAAATTAAATGTTTGAATTAAAATCTGATATCTGAGTGATTGAACTGCACCAAAATACTGAACTTGTCTGGAAGGGGAAGATGAGAAAGTTACATTACAAAATAAATTGTATTGCTCCAGCCCCAAGATCATAATGATATTCCACTGTTTATATATTCAGTAAAGATTGCTGGATAAATTTTTTATTACTGTTGTTCTCTTGAGACGGGAGAAAAATTATTGCAAGACTGGCATGAAGTTATCATAATGCACTGTTTGTTAAAGATATTTTAATGTATTTTAAGTTATCTTTAACAGGATTTGCCATTAAAGATAAATTAATAAAATTGTAATTATTTTTAGGTACTGGCGAGTCCCATATCCATGATACAGATGTTGGAGATAATGACGTATTTATGGTGAGAAAGTTTGATAATATTTTTATTAATTTAGCGGTTCCAAGAATAGCTGACCTGTAAAGTTTAGAAAAATTTCCTAGGTTAGTCAAGGATTTCACATATAATGTTTGCAAAGGAAACCACTTTGCATAGTGGCTTCCTTTGCAAACAATCCGGAAGCATTATTCAGATGATTGAATAAGAAATAAGGATATCACTCTGTCATAGCTGGTGCAGTTAAGTTAGCTATCTGCATAAGGTAATTATTTAAAAGGAAAGATCCAGATTGCTGGAAGAAGGTGGGGGAAGTTCTACTCGAAATTTTAGAAAATAAAATTGTAAAATATTTAAAATATTGTACAATTTGAAGTTATATTTATTGGTAATAATATTATCTATTATAGTTGGCCCTTGATAATGTTATAATTACATTTTTTTTTTTGCTATAATGTTGCACTTATTACTGTAGATCTAGGCTAGCATACCTTAAAAACCACAGACCATGAGTTAGGCACTTCAACCTGCAGTTTCCACAAATATTAATTTTTTGCAGTTCTCAAAAATAATGTTTTATTGTCCTTTTGTGTGCCTGCTTGCAATAACTCAACTACCAGTGGACAAATATTTTCTATGAAATATTTATATTTGGGTCTTTTAAGAAAATTTGTTGAGCCATTCCAAATTTCATCAAAATTGGGCAAAAAATAATTTGCCAGAAATCCAGCTATGATTAAATTATCTATCAATGTGAATATAGTTTCTTCTTCAATATAGTTTTGGTTCTTGTTCTATATCCCTGATTTTATTAGAATTTGAGTTGAGAAGTATGAAAAATACTTGCTATGAATATTAGGCATTCTATACACATACCTGTCTTTCTAGTCTTAATGTAAACAAAGATTTCTTTGCTTATGTTAATACCGGCAAAGCAACTAAGCAAACCCTTAGCCATAATTATGAGAGCATCCTTGGATTCAGGGGAGGTTCCCACGGACTGGAGATGTGCAAATGTATCCCCAATTCACAAAGGAGGTTCGAAGGGTGACACGAGTAATTACAGACCAGTTAGTTTAACTTCTGTTCCGGGTAAAATAATGGAGTCACTGGTTAAAGATGCATTGCAGGATCATCTAGACAAGACTGCAGCAATAATTCAGACACAGCATGGGTTTGTTAAGGGAAAGTCTTGTCTGACAAATTTGATTGGTTATTATGATGTGGTCACAAAGGAACTGGATGCAAAAAATAATTTTGATATCATATACTTGGATTTCAGGAAAGCTTTTGACACTGTTGCGCATGGAAGACTACTGTACAAATTGGAGCAGAATGGTATTAAGGGTAAGTTGCTACAATGGATAAAAGGATGGTTAAGTGGGAGAAGACAGAGGGTGGTAATCAATGGGTGCTGCTCTTCGTGGACTAATGTTATTAGTGGAGTCCCACAGGGTTCGGTGTTGGGTCCACTGTTGTTTTGTATATTTATCAATGATATTGATGAAGGTATATCAGGCTTAATGTCGAAGTTTGCAGATGACACGAAGGTTGGCAGGGTTGTTAATGACAGTAATGGCAGTGTGCTACTGCAACAGGATCTAGATAATTTGGGCAGATGGGCTAAGAAGTGGCAACTGAAGTTTAACCTTGACAAATGCAAAGTACTGCATATGGGTAGAAGTAACCCCAGAGAAACGTACCAACTGTGTGGTACTACACTTAAGGTGGTAGAAAATGAAAAAGACCTGGGAGTAATTGTGCAGTCAGATATGAAGTTTTCTGAGCAATGTAGACAGGCTGCTAGGGCAGGTCATGGGGTTTTGTCAATGATATATAGGAATTTTGCTAGCAGGGAAAAGGAGGTGATTGTCCCTCTGTATAAGGCAATGGTCAGGCCACGCCTTGAGTACTGCGTACAGGTCTGGAGGCCTCATTTTAGGAAGGATGTAGATTTGCTTGAGCGTGTACAGAGAAGAGCAACACGATTGGTGAGGAGAATGAAGGGATCCTCTTACCAAGAGAGGCTTAAGTTCTGCAAATTGCAGTGGCTGGAGACTAGGCACCTGCGCGGTGATCTGATTGAGGTCTATAAGGCCTTGAATGGGTTGAGCACGCTGAATTCTGATGGGATCCTCCCACTTGTTCAGAATACGAACCTACGGGGACATAAGTTCAAATTAAGAAAGGATAGATGTAGAATAGATGTGCGGAAATTTGCCTTTAGCCAGCGGGTGGTTAATTGCTGGAACAAACTTCCATCTGTCGTTGTGGAAGTTGATAGGTTAAATAAATTTAAGGAGGAACTGGACAGGCATTTGGAGGGTATGGTGTGATTTTTTTTTTTTTTGGCTGATGCTGCATAAGCTCCTACACTTGCTTTCTTGCATCAAGTGCCACTACTACTACTACATATTTTTCATCTGCATTCACACACAAAGAAGGTTTTAGGAATGTGCATTCCGGAGGTATAGTGAAATCTCTATATATTAAGCCTGGTTATACCTTGGCTTTGGAGATAACACAGCGTTCATGGTATGTCCCTAAATGCAATTTATTGATTTGGCACTAGCCAAATCAAATTATGCCAACAGAGCAGAATCAGCTACTGCAATGGTTTCCAAAGGGTGGATTGCTGAGCAATAATTTCACATATTATTCGACACCATTATATTCTCATGTGCCATATATATGCTTCCTATTTTAGAAGATTTAATTTTTAAAAACAAGAGCAATTCAAGAGTAATTATTGTTCAATTTTTTCCTTATCTGAACAGAGATGCAATAAAAAAAAATCCATCAATGAAATGCTAATTGCATACTGGACACTTATAAGGACTAAATATTTTCCAATGTGAGAGGAACCACTGCCGTATTTGCTAGTTGTGATATGTTCAGTTATTAATTGCAGTAATGTATGACACTGTATGACATTCTTTTCAAGGATGAAATCTCATTTAGAATGGCAATCTGCTAAAGGCATAATGTAAAGTGTGTATGAATTGATGAATAGTTTGTATATTTTTATAAGCTGCTCCTGACTGCACTTAATGTTCTTCATAATTATACTGTAATGCTGTAAAATTCATTTATGCTGTTTATAATCCAAAGTAATACATTCTTGGTGGGGGGGGGGTATATGGCCCCTTCCCTCTGAGGTGCTTATTTACAAAGCCCTATATCCCACATTTCCAAAGCCATTCCTCATATGAATGCCATTTTGCAGATCTTGCCAAGCCAGTTCCCCATCTTTGGACCCTTTCAAGAAGCCTGCTGCTATTTTTTATTTTTTTTTTAAGGTGTGGCCCTTCATGTTTGGACACAGCTAACCAAGTATAGAGCATTAATCCAAGTGAAAACCAGTTGTAAGTTCCTAGTGTGATCTTACAATTGACTTATACAATAGGATTATGGCCTCTTTATCTCTGTAAATAAATCAATAAATTATCACTAAGATACCGTGGGCCTTCCTAGTTGCTTGTCTACTCTCTTTTTTTTTTTTTTTTTTTTTTTTTTTAATAAAGAACTTCATGTCCAACTATATTGTAACTCTCCCTCTCCGCCTCTCTCCCTACTATTCTTAATTTCTTAATTCAACCTCACCAAGTATACAAATTTTTTTTTTTTTTTTGGATGCTATTCCCTGAGTTTACACCTTGTATTTAGCATTAAAACACAGCTTCTAGTTTTCTGATCATCCTTGAAGCTTCTGTGTTATCTTGAAACAGCACTGCTTGGTGCTGATTATGAACTGGGAATATTTTAAAGGGTAAGCACACACACACACACACACACACGCACACACACACACACACACACACACACACACACACACACACACACACACACACACACACACACACACACACACACACACACTTAACTCACAGCTATCCATCAAGTGAACATCACACGAATTTTAGGTAAACATTTCTTGAGTACAGAATAGAAGTTTCTGACCTCTGGGGTATGTTATTTGAAAATTGAGTGCACCTGATATGCAACATAAGCATGTACATTACCAAATTTGGTTTATCACAACTTAAGGGGGGGAACTCAAAAAACAATACTTCTTAATCAGGCCGCCTCCATAGCCAGGTGGGCAGGAGCAAGGAGCAGCAGTGCATAGCACACGCTTCTTGATTAGACTGGGGTTCGAGTCCGTGACCACCAAATACAGAGGATGTGGAAAGGTTAGGGAATGACCACTGCATATCCCCGGAGCAATATGGCCTTGGTTGCTAATGCTCCTAAAAACCAAATAAACAAGGCAGATATGAAGTTCTCTGAGCAGTGCAGACGGGCTGCAAGATTAGCTCATGGAGTATTGTTAATGATATACAGGAATTTTTCCAGCAGGGATAAGGAGGTGATTATTCCCTTGTATAAGGCAATGGTCAGGCCACACCTAGAGTACTGTATACAGGTCTGGAGGCCTCATTTCAAGAAGGATGTAGAGCTGCTGCAACGAGTACAGAGAAGGGCAACAAGATTAGTGAATGGAACAAAGGGGTGCTCTTACGAAGAAAGGCTTAAGTTTTGCAAATTACAGTGTCTGGAGACTAAGCACCAGCGAGGTGATCTGATAGAGGTGTATAAAGCCTTGAATGGTTTGAGCATGCTCAATGCTGATGGGATTCTTCCTCTAGCTCAGAATAATCACCTGAGAGGGCATAAATTCAAATTGAGGAAAGACAGATGTAGGATAGACGTGCGGAAATTTGCCTTTAGCCAACGGGTGGTTGGTTGGTAGAGCAGACTTCCATCCCTTGTCATGGAGGTTGATAGCCTAAATAAGTTTAAGGCTCAGCTGGACAGGTATTTTGAACGAACAGAGGGGTGAAGTGGAAGTGGGTTTTTTTTTTTTTTTTTTTTGGCTAATGCTGCATAAGCTTGCTTTCTTGCATCAAATGCCTCTGCTAACAAACAAACAACAAACTTCTTAATCAGATCTCAAGCAAAGGAAAAGAACTGCAATAACCTTAAGGTTTGTTATGGAGATAATTATTATACTGGCATTGTCCTCTGCTCCATGAGCATGTAGACGTGCCTGGACTTCTCACAAATTTTGGACGACTTGGGTATCCTTTTGCCATTTTTAGGAGATTCAGGATCAAGAGGCCACTGATAGTTGATTGGGACTGTATGTTAGGTGTGCTCTTGATTCAGTTCTTAAGATGCAGTTGTGATCTATTTCAGGAGTAGCTCTGGTTAAAAGACTTTCGGGAAGGTTGAGGATGCTGGTGCCACACTCTGAATGCCTTGGATAGTTTTAATTTGTGTCTTTTGCCCTGCCTTGAATTATTAACAATCTTTTAACAGATATCGACTTTATCTTGAAACAATTGGTTATCTTGTGCATTAAATTGGAATCTTTCTTCCTGTTAGTAGTTTATTCAAAACAGTTAATGATAAATGAAGGCACACCCGTTGTGTGAAGAGTCCATAGATAGACAGCACTCAGCTCCTTCAAAATCCCATGCACTTTTTCTTCAGTATCGTTTTACAACCCCCCCCCCGAGGAGTGGAATAATGCAATCATAGTTTTTCTGCATAAGAAAGGAGATAAATCAAAAATTGTAAATTATAGCCTAATTAGCTTGTTATCCCACATCTACAAGTTGTTCACAAAGGTCATTACTAACAGATTAGAAAGAATACTTGATGAGAATCAACCGAAAGAGCAAGCTGGCTTTAGGACAGGATTCTCAACTATGGATCACCTTCACGTAATATCACAGCTGATATTACAAAGTACAAATGTGTACTTTATACTGATGCATACCCATTGGGCTTTGTGTTCCAATCTCAGTTTGGTGTTAATTACCAATCTTTTAGCTGTTTTATTTATAATTAGGATATCTAAAACAAAATATGATAATCAAGTTAGCAAAACTGTTATTGGGATTACAGAAATAGGTATGCATGAGACATTCATTTATTATGGCTATCTCTCCGCTCAAAGCCCCCTGAGGAAGTAGCAGAGAGATGACCATGTGAATGAATGTAATTTTTCCTAATTTTATTCCTAATATCCCCCTTTTCAGTAGGCGAACTGACAACTGCTAGCATACCAATTGCTAGACAGTCTGTTAGGCCTTAATGCCTGTAATGCCTCCCACCCAAAATAACAATAACACCACAAATGCAAACCCAAAAATTAAATAGAATATCCCCCCCCCCACACACACACAGCTGAAACCCGTTACAACACGATTCTGCTTATAACACAATGCAAGCGTGGCTCCCATCTTTCGTTAGTTGAAATATGTTTTTAGTCACTGAATATCAACATTTTGGATTCTTGTGAACACTTAGGTGATATTTTCAGTTTAATTCGAAGCTGCGATAAGCATTATCGTTTGATTTCAGTAAGAACAATAATAAACGACTTGTAACTTTACTTTTTTTTACTTGTATCATGGAAGCACTTGCTGGTTTTCAAACTGGACTTAAAATCTTGACACAGAAAAAGTAGATTCACTTTCAATTTTCAGAAAAACAATTTTTATGAATATTGATTTGTTTTTGTGACAAAAGGTGTTTGTTTATCGTGTTTATTCTTTGGTTTTTTTATTTAACAGTATGAATAATGATTTTTTTAAAATACTTATTGTATAGTGCAGCATTTCCCAAAATGGGGTCCTTCGACCAGTTCCAGGGGATCTGCGAAATGTTGGCCAACTATACATATATATAGATTACATATATTTTTTTTTTGATTTTTGAAGGGTCTGTAGATCTCAGTAGTTTGGGAACCACTGGTATAGTGCATTAATAAAAGATTTAAACAATGCAAATGCATATTATTTCCATTATTATTCTTTGCGTGATTTTTCTTAGACATAGTATTGCAATTATCATGCAAAAAAAAGAGATGAGCAAAATTGATAGTACATATGAAGTGTGAATGCTGAAAAATAGCTAGAATTTTCCAACACTATCCTGCTTATATTGTGATGTGATTCTTTGGACCCCGAGTATAGCATTATAGTGGGTTTCACCTGTATATATGTATAAGTTCACAAGTGGCACTGCATTCACATGTCTTACATAACAATACACGTGAAGTGTGCATGGACTGTCTAAAGCTAACAATACTGCATTAAAATTACATTTAATCTATGAATTTCTATTTGTCTGATTTTTAATTAAATTTGGTATTACTTCATGAATCTTTCTATACAAATCTAATATAAATTTTGTGAAAATCCATCCACTGTGAGTCCATCTGTTAGCTACAGATGGATGGATGCAGTGATGAGCTGGTTGCACTGGTTTGTGTGAACTAATTAAATTTTTGTACAAACAAATGTTATAATGGGGAAAGTAAAGAAAGCCAACACGAGAACTACGAGAAACATCGGATAACTTACGCAGAAAATTAGTTTCCTGATACAGCACTCTAGCGCTGCTCGCTCGCTCGGTAAACAGACGGTAGGTGTTATCAGTCTGGATCAAAGTCGAGAACGATATATTGATTGACAGGTAGGTGTGGCAAATGATATGTTGATTGGTGTGCGAACACAACACACAATAACATTGGTTTAGTAGCACTCTAAAGCACTAATGGTAACTTGCCCTGATGAATGCTTGCCATAATTGTGAAAAAAGGTCAGGTTACTTCCACTTGAATTCCATGGGAGCTTGACCCCCCCCTCCCGAAGTGGAGGGGGTAACATAACCTTTTTTCTTTAGAATCACAGTCATATTTAGAAATACATTCATAAAAAAATAATTTGATTGTATTTTTATTTTTTTGTTCAGTATGCCCTAATGGTGAAAAAAGGTCAGGTTACCTCCACTCGAATCCCATGGGAGCTTGAACCCCTCCCGAAATGGACGGGAAAACCTAACCTTTTTTCTTTAGAATCCTGGGTGGACTAGCGTATAAATTGTTTATTAACAAAATATAAATTTTTTTGTTACTGTACTTTTATTTTTAAGGTCAGGTTATGAAATATAACGAAAAATAAAGAAACCTTTTACGTTTTTCATAACCAAACCTAAATCAACAGTATAGTAAAAACACTTGTGAACTCAAAAAATCTGCTTTTAATAATGAGAAAAAAAAATAATGAAGAACATAAAAATGAACAAAACTAAACTTTTATTAATTTAGTTTTCATCATAAAATCAACCGTTTTATTTTCCTTACAAATTTCTCTTCCATCTTTAAAAGATTCATCGCTACTATTACCTGTTTACCGTTCATCACAAAACTATTATGCACTGTTCTTTACTCATAAATACACATAATGTCAACCAATGAGTACACAGTAGCTTGTTGTCTGTTGTGCCCACCACCAATCATTTCATCGTTTGCCATGCCTGCCTGTCAATCAATATATCCTTCTCGATTTCGGCTCCAGACCAATAACACCTGCTGTCTGTTTAGCAAGTGCGCAGCGCTAGAGTCTGGTGTCGGGAAACTAATTTTCCACGTAAGTTATCCAACATTTCTCATCGTTCTCGTGTTGGCTTTCTTTACCTTAGCCATTATTACATAATCTCAAAACTGAGTAATATTAATCTTATAAAGTGGTGTTGAAAATAATATGATATACAAAATAAACTTGAAATGCAAAGAAATGCAAATTTGTAGTAGTTAAAAATCCGTTTCTATAATGGATAGGTCAAGAGTTATTTTACTATGTGCATATGCTTGTTATTTGTCACAGGTTACAATTTGCATTAAAGATAAAACTATTTATAGAGAACCGGTTAAGATTTTGGCAGCTCATCACTGGATGGATGGACATAGTGAAGACAATAGGCACTTATGCATATATGCTAACACACCTAATAAACTAAACTTTTATTACATGCAGATGGTGTCTACCCTTGATTTTATATTCACATTTATATTAATGTCTTTTACTCAATGTATTGGAATAGGAAAATATTTTGTCCATAAGTTGATTCCTGTTCTATCATTTTATTTGTTTTATTGTCAAGAAATTACATTTGTAGTGCTTATTTAAAATTTTGAAACTTTTTTTTTTTTTAAAGTATGTTTGTGTTAGGACAGACGTTTTTGCAAATGTTGAATCATGTCTTGAGGAACGTAGTTGGCCATTATTAACTTAAAATGAGAGATTTCTTTTTCAATTGCATGATCCCAAAATTTATTAATGCATTTCATTCCATCAGGATAACTCAATCAGATAATAACCTGCTATTCAAAACAGTGTCCTAATTTAACTTAGTAATTTATTTTAAAAAAGGTTTTGAAACTTTTTTTTAAATGAACTTAAAATATTGCTAATTTTTATATCTATTTTAATAGTTTTCTTTGAGTTTTTTCATCCCTATCAATTTATAATGTTTTTTTCTTAATTCTCTGTAGACGTTAGATCTACCAGTAGACTCTCGCTCCTCATCTGGCTCCAGTAGTGGTAGTGGGAATGGAATTAGTACATTCCAGCCTTCCTCTTCCACACCTATAATTCCTGGTGATGCCTTCTCAACAACTTCCTCTCCTTATACTCATCCCCATGCGAATCACCATCATCTTCATCGTATGCATTTCCTTCGGCCTCCTATAGCTTCACGTTCATTTATTGGTGCCAGTGGTAATGGAAGTAGTACCAGTGGTCTCACAAATTTAAGTGCAGGTGGAAATAGTAGCAATAGTGGAAGTCACAGTGGAGAACTACAGTCAAGAGTGCTTAATGAAGAAGTGTGGATGAAAGAGAGACACACCTTTAAAGATCCAATAAAAGAAAATGTGATTGATAATGATAAAATTGAAATCATGTCTCACGAACCTTACTCCTATGTACAGTTTGCTAAAGAGAAGCCATCTCGAACAGAACACGAATATTCCTATCCAGTTATGGACTCTTTAAAGCGGGACTCAATTGACAACATCAAAAAGCAACAACAGCTACAAGCAATTAGTTCACAGCCTCCTCTTCCTAATAAAAAGAAAAAAGATCGTAAGAAAGAAAACCGCAGACAGTCTCCTCTCTCTCGTGCCCAGTGCCGTCACTGTTTAGATATGTTTAGTGAAGAAGAAAATCAGCGTGGTAGCTGTGAATATGCGCCAGATGGAGTACTAGCCTGCATTAAAGCTGCCACTTGTATTTCTTGTGCCCAGTGTATGCTTTATCACTGTATGTCTGATGCTGAGGGAGACTTTAACCACCACCCATGTTCATGTGATGCCTCAGAAGACCACTGCCGTCGGCGTTGGACAGGCCTAGCACTCCTTTCTATTGTTGTACCCTGTCTTTGGTGCTACTTACCCCTTCGTGCCTGCCACCGCTGTGGTGTTAGTTGTGGCCTCTGCGGAGGTCGGCATGAAGCTTAATAGTGGAGGAATTAAGTTTGATGGTTTTTTAGCAGGTAAAGGCAGCTTGCCTTCTGTCCTGTTCAGCCCCCTTTCCCCCTTCAGCCCTTCCAATGGCAGCATTGACGACACAAGATCACCATTTTCCTGTTAGCTAAGTAACAGCATGTGTCACTGCCAGCTTGGATTGATGCTATCACCAGTGAGAATTTACTCACCTTCTCACTGTCACAAGACTGTGCCTTCCATAGCTGGAAGGATTGGATACTGTTCCCCTGAAAAGTGGTCACAGACACTTATTAATTAAATCACTTTTACTTGTTCATTATGTTACTGTTTCTAGATGTGTTATCATAGAAGTTATAAATAGAAACTTCACATTGTTGCCAAAAAAAATAAAAAATCACTGAAGTAAATAGTCTGCAGCTAAGCTGCATGTTAGTATACCCTTTCAGGTATTCACAGAAGTTCAACATTAAAAGTTTGTCACTACATAAGTTGCTAATATCCAGTTTTGTTTCAGGAAGTACCAGGCTGTAGAGTTCTAAGGTTTGGTACCACATTTTGATACTATCTTTTGGGACCACTTTACAAAACCAAATTCCTACCATAATGTTTATTGCTAGCTACATTGACTAATGCTTGCACAATTGCTCAAATTATTTTATATTAAGAAAAATTTTATATACCTTATTTCCACAAGTGTTAATGTCAGGGATCATAACGGAAACTTTGGCTAAGTTTTCAACCATACATATTGCATAAGTTTTGTGATTTGATAAAATATGCCAACCTGACTTGGTGTATTTTGCTTTAAATTATTTGTCCTTGACAAAGAAAAGAGGGCAGTTGGAAAGCCCCGTGGGGGGAAAAAAGTAGCAAAACTTAAATAGGCTTTATACATAATAAAAATTAGAGTATAATAATCTTGGAACTCTACAAGCAAGTTCTTCTCATGATCTTATTTATATGAAATATACTTTTTTTACTCCCCTCCACCCACTCTGTTTCGAAAACTTGAAGTTAGAAACATGTAAAATTTAATGTGCTCTGCAGAAAGTATCTACACTTCAATTTTGTATATTTTAGTAGTGGTGTTCTTTTTTTTCTTTTTGCAATCTGTGCATAGCAATTAAAATATTAGATACCAATTAGAAATGTAGCTGTGCTGATTTATAGAATATCTATATCTTATTCATTATTTGGGACTGTATTGATAACCTTTAATAAAATAGTAGTATTAGTATTTAAATTAGAAAAGAACTTCTGTCACGTGCACACTGCCATACACTGGATTTCTTAAAATGCTAGAGGGAAGAACTTGCAAGATCAGGTACTATCCTGAAATTGCCATATTGTATTTTGGCGCCAAACTTTTTATACCACTTTGTATATAATGTGGCCACTTGTTTTAAGGTCACTGAGAAAATCAAAGTATAATGATCTTGTGAGGTAGGAAAAAAAAAAGTCTATTCTGTTTTACATGAAACAAGTATTTTTATGACTTGCTTTTCTGTGTAGTAATTTGCATGGAACATGTACAGTTACAATTCATGCATGAATGTTTTCTATCTGCTCATGCAGCCAGCAGTATAAATGGGCAGTTCTTTTTGCCACCTGCTGTCCTGTGAAAGCCCATCAAGCTTTGGTTGTTCACTTATTGGAATATTGCCCAGTGCCTGCCTTATCTGTGTCATATATGTGGAGAACTATATATGGGAACTGGTTGAGTTTGTGCATCTGTGCCTTATGTCTCCCATCTTGCTCTGCTATCTAGCTATAGCAGAACCTACTTGGGTATGTTGTGAGTACTCAGCTATATTTCTCAGCTTTGGTGGTGGATTCTAAAATTTTCCTCTTATTCGGCAAGATATTGATTTAATGTAGCCTGATTTGGAATGTTGGGGATTGTCCTAGGCTCAAGAAAAAATAAAAGAGCACAATATCTAGAATGTTTTGTCCAAGATTTTACTATTGTTGAAAATGTTTTAGTTTATTTTTCAGTCCTGCATAGTTGATGTATGTTAGAAATAGTTATTTCAGTCATAACTTTACTATAGACACGTCTCATAACACAGCTCGGTTATAGACTCATAAATTAAAAATTCTGAAACATAAGTTCCTTAATAATCACCTTCATTAAGCTACCATTTTTTTATGACAAAATAAAATGGATTTCATGCATTTGAAATTTTGATATAAAATAATCCAAAAGCTTTGGATGACCAAGCACTGGCCTCCCTCTCCCCTCCCAGTATTACTTCACCCTGTTGTGAACTCAGAAAACTGGGAGATATTTGCTCTAAACTATATACGTGTAAAATGTATTGGAGATCTGATGTTAAAGGTCTCTTATCTACCATAATGAGAAAACTTACTGAATGTGATTATTTTGAAACTTTTATTTTAGATCAATTCATTGTTATTAGTCCAGTCCTTTTGTTGAAGTATAAAGAGTAACCCTACTTGTTTGATAATATGATTTCTCATTGATCCCACCCACATTTCTTAAAAATGATATGTTCTTGATTTAGTATTGGTACTGTTTCTAGTCACATAAATTTCAGCTATAGTGGTGCATACATGTCGACCAATAAATACTACCCCTGCAATCCAAATTCAGTGTTTACATCTTGTCAACCTCTTGTCACCAGGTCACAGCAGGAAATGCTTGCTGGATGGGCTCTTTCCCCTTTCATATTGACATATCACCTAATATTTTAAGTTACAAGTTCTATTAAAAGTATTGTTGCTGCTGTGTAGTAGAATGCTACTATTTGTAAAATCATCTGGTTTTAAAAAGTAAACTTAATGTTTTTCATATATTATATGTTGTCGTTGCTGTACATTTCAATTTCTTCATGTAGCATTCGTAACTATAATGATTAAACATTTAAAAAATAGAATTTTTTAAAGTATTTTACTTTTTGGTTTGTTTGTGCTCAAGTAATATTGATTAATATAAAAGACATTTTGTTTCAAAATTTGTCATGCCTATAACCAAATTAGAGCTAAATATATTTTTAAAAGAAATTGATATACAATAGTCACTCCTATATTGATGCACTGTCTTGTAATTCTAGTTTTGATATTTGCACATTATTTAAATGTATTAAATGTGAATTGCTATTTTATTATGAAATAACTACATAATTAAACCATTTCTCAAAATGAGAAATATGACTTATGTAAGTGTGTGTCATAATATGTATTTTATTAAGCATGGCTATATGTTTTACTTAGTAACAGTTAAATATGTATTCCTGTCTTAATCATTGGCTTAAACAGCATACCTTCTTTATTTAGTTTTAAAATTTTACAAGTAGCAAAGAGAAAATATACAAGAACTGTTGGCCCTTCTCAGGATTATGGATCCAACATGCTGTCTGTCTCAAGTGCGTAATTTTAATTTAACACATTAATTGCCTTGAGATGCAGTGTTTGTTGTCTCACTCTATGTTCAAGCTGTATGACTAGGCTATATTAAAGCGTATGGACAACATGCACTTTAATATAGCCTAGCACATTATTTGAATGTTGAAACTCAGATATGATTTGTTTATGTTATTATTTTTTTTTTGGATCATTTATAATATATTTTATGTTAATCAGGAATTACTGATATCCATATTCAAGGTGCTGAATATGGTTTATAACAGTAATCTTAGATTAACGTATCAATTATATGGTACAACACTGAAGGTAATAGAGAATGAAAAAGATCTGGTGGCGGGGGGGGGGGGGTCTTTGTTGACCAGTGCACAGTATTTTGTCAGTAATATACAGGAATTTTGCAGCAGGGATAAGGAGGTAATTATTCTGCTGTATAAGACAATGCATTCAGCTCAGGGTCCTACTATAGGAACAGGTTTGCGATCCCGGGCATACCAGAGCCACAACTTATATCTTGTAATGTCTTTAAACTGTCCCACACTCTTTATTCTTATTTCTCCGAAATTATTAGGGCAATCCAAGGACGTAGGAGAAACTATTTCTTATCTATACCACTATTTTTCGCCTTTGTTGGAGTTCAGGTTCTATTATTCCTACTCCTTTAGTTTTTCTTCTTACTATCTGCATGTTTCTCTTTGCGTTAACTTAAATTTAATTATTTATTTATATTTATTTTTACCGTATCCATCACATAGGGGGCACCACATTATTTTGACGACTATTACATTATGTCCTAGATACGGTAAATATGTAGTGTGTATTATATATTTAATCTTATTTTAATCATTAAATTACGTTCTCTGTCGGGTCAATGATGATTAATATATGCTTACATTTATATTTTACTTATATTTCTTACATTTGATTTATATTTGGTTTAGATTTAAATTACTTAGCATATATTGATCATTACAGAAACAGAGAACCGCTTGTCGTTTTTTGCCTTCAGTCTGGGTGGTTGGCCCCAGTTGAAGTCATCTAGATTGTCAGTAAAAAGCGATAATTTTTTTTTTGCGTTTTCTTAAGTCCCTGATAGCATTATTATTTGATTGATTTACTTTTTCTATTATTCTTAATATTTTATAGACATTATGGGTGTATTGCATAAATATTAGTTACAGTTACTGTCGTTTTAACTTTCTTTTTTATCACTAATGTGTGCGTGTGCGTGTGTGCAGCTTGATCAACTGTGTACAAATATATCATTGCTGCATGTTTTCTTCATTCCCTTTTTAGGGATGGGCTGTGTTTCAGCCTCTCCAACTCCCCCCCCCCCCCCAAGCACTAGAGCATTTTTGCGACTTGTGTGCAATTGAATTGTCTTCTGATTGGATTGACTATTATTTCGAACCTTTACTTGAGTTATGTGAAAAACTTGACAATTCTTCATCAAAGTTGAATAATGAAATGAAATATTTTTTGAAGTGTATAAGCAGTTTAGGGTGGAAAAAATTTGGCATTTTATGTCATCTATTATACTGACTGAACCAGTATAACTGAACAAATGTGGCTCTGTACATCTCCATTTCATAGTTTAAATTTGTTTAATTTCACTTCCCAATGAATCATGATTGTATTTAATGAAAATGGGTGATTTCTGGTGCTACTTTTTTATAATTGCAGTATCTTCTAGATCCATATTTATGTGCTTAGTCAAGAAGTGCATGTGGGATAGGCAAAGGATTTATTTCAGCCTAACAGCCAGACTTCCCAAATCTGGCAGATTACATGAAAATCAGGAAATTTAGTTCTTGGGCTGGTCATTCAATAAAATCTTGATCCTGCACAATCAGCTCTGGGAGTAGGGTGTTAGAACTGATTGTACAAAGATTAAATTTTTCACCTCAGAGCTATGTTTTTGCTGTACTCCAACTATAGCAAGAAATTTGTTAGGTCATGGAATTGTCTAATTGCTATTTGTGATTAAGATTAGAAACTGATAATATGCAGTGTCTTACTCGGTTTCTGGGTTTTGCAATTCATACACAACATTAGACTAAGGTAATGATTCACTCAACATGTTTAGTGTTTAGTGAATGTTTTGGAAATTTTAGACTCATTTGTAAAAACCATTGACACAGCAGGCTTTTGTCCATTTGTATTTACCCTAGGCCACCTAAAAGAAAATTAAATAGTTCAGATGGTTGTGGCATTTCAAAATACACAAGTCCTTATATATTGTGAAAAGTGTTGTTCAAGTGCTTGACACAACAAGAATTCGGTGAAGTGATGCTGCAAAACATTTTGTTTCCCTTTAAAAATATACTGTACAGTGCAGTATATTTTGGAGGGAGAAATAATTTTATTTATGCCATGCTGTGTATTTACTTTTACATGTTCTCTCTCTCGATACACTTCTATGTACAACTTGTAATGTAGTAATATAATGGTTTTTTTTTTTTTTTTTATATATGACGGTTGCTACCTGAGATCCAGAATTCCAAAATATAGCAAGTATCAGGTCCCAAGCATATGATTTAAGGTTTCACTGTACAATTCCTCCCAAAGCCTTTGCGATCTAGACTTGTACAAATGATCATTTAGATGGCAATGGCTTGAGAATATGTTCTGTGTTTTTTTTTATTAGAGCATTTTATTTTTTATTTTGAGAATAAGTTAGTAAGGCACCTCTGTAGCCAGGTGGGCAGGAGCAGCAGTGCGTAGCACACGCTTCTTAATTAGACCGGAGTTCGAGCCCGTGACTACCAAATACAGAGGATGCAGAAAGGTCAGGGAATGACCACCGCATATCCCCGGAGCAATATGGCCTTAGTTGCTAATTCTCCTAAAAACCAAATAACAAACAAAACAAACAATAAGTTAGTAATATTTATTAAATCTACATCAACAAAGATGACTTTTGCAATAAGGTATTGAGCTTTAAGAACAAAATTGAATTAATTTTAAATTGTGTTTAAACATTAAACCTTAGTTTTTAGTGACCAGTTTGTATAGTTCTAAAATTTTATTATGTTTTGTAAAATGCTTTTAACCTTTTAAATTTACTTTAACAAGATCAACTTTTTGTTTTTATAAGAATTTATTTTTCTTGTGGCATCAGTTTAACCTTAGTAATATATCAGCAAATATAGCTTTAATTTGAAAAAGTTAAGTTCAGTATGATTTATAATTTCATCTTATCCTTGTAGTAGTTTCCTGATATATACATTCAATTGAATGAGGACAAATTAGTAAATATGAACAAAAATGTGGGGGTGATGTAATGTAATTGTCATGGATGATAGCCAGCTTAATAAAATTCATATTGTGATATTTTTAATATCAGTTCCTTTCAGCTTAACCTATATGACCTAAGAAAAACTAGTATTAAATAATGTTTCCAAGATTAAGAACTTTTAAGTACATACCTGTCATACTGTTATTGTTTGTATTAGAAAATCATTGTCTTGCTGCTACTGTTTAAGTTTAGAAATGTTGTAGTATAATCATTGTGCTATGAATTGTTTTAATTGCCCCGTGGACGGCTAACTGTTTGTTTTTATCCTTGTGTAAAAGAAAATTGACAGGCTTGCTTTTTAATGGCGATGCCAAATGTTTATGTTCCTGTGCATGTGTGTGTGTTTGGTGCATGAGTATAAATTAAATTCACCACATCATGAAATTCATATTAAAGTTGTTACATTTGTGGTTTGTTTGTAAGGTGGAAGATATTCTGGAATATATTAATATATTTCATTGATATATGAGATATAATATTCAGTATATTTTTTTTTAGAAACCTAAATCAATGGAAGAATTCAAGCTTAATTTCAGAAATCCAGATCATTAAACTAGCATCTTTTTTTATTTAATTTTTTTTTTTTTTTTTTTTTTTTTTTTTTTTTAAGCAGCTATTTTTTTTTTTTTTAATTTATTTAAATAAGAATTGCTATAATTTGAAATTCAGTAATGTAGGAGAACTTTGTTTTAATTCTCCTTTTGAGACTGAGGGAATTTTAGTTATTTTAGTTTAAAAATAATTAGCTAATGTATGTGATTTTCATATGTGAAAAAAAAAGACCAATTTTATTAAAATAATCGGTCCTATAATGGTGACCTTTGTTGTCGCACAGTCTTAAATTTCAGCAGAGGAAGTGTGTAACAGGCAGCTATTCTTACTTCCACATTGTTACTATTTGCTCATCACTATGCTCCAGAGCATGTTTTTAATCTCAACTTGTATATATTTTAGTCAGTTGGGAAAACCCCAGTATTGTGCTACTGCAGCACTGTTCTGTCAGGATATTGTATATTGCCCTGTACCATACTGACAGCCTGTGTTCCTTCTGCCATCTCAAACATCTATTGTACTTTTACAAATCATCCTTCAACTTTATTGTTGATTAAGATAAAATAAATAATTGCTTGGATTAAATTGGCATGAAGTCATTGTTTGTTTCTTAAATTATCATAAGTAACAAAACACGTTTTCCATGAATTTATTCAGTGATATTATTGATTTCCCCCAAGGTTTATAAAATAATTAAGCATTCATTCACACAGTGAACACATGAAACCAAACTTGCTAGATGTGGCATAAGAGGGAGAGGTGTAGGAAAATAATAATCAAAATATTCATTTCTAAAAGTAGTACAAGATATAATCATCTATATGCATTGCCAATAAATATGCCGTCCTACATCATCAGCATTGTTGTCATTAGATTTACATTACAAGCAATGTGAATCTAAGGACAACTCTATGCAAACTCTGTGGCTTGGTATGTAGGTTGGAACATCTAGTCATTATTAAAACTGATTAAGTTTTTACAGGTGTGTTGTGTCTATACTGTAATCGTAATTTGTTTTAATGGCACATCTGTTACTGTAAAGAACTGCAGATAATAAAGTGCCCAGTTGCCAAATGATTATGCATTGTTCTGACTGAGCAGCAATCCTGGTATTGTCACTATGAAAATTGTAGCATATTCAAAAGAAACTGAATGTCTGTGGGATAGGGGATTTTTTTTTTTTTTATGTAAACCCCAAACACGAGAGGTATTAGAACCTATAGCACTTAGTACCGTGCTTGGGTTGGAGGTTGAGAAGACAAAAGAAGATATTTATTGACATTGGACTTGAACTTCTGTAGACTGTAAATTTCAGGAAATATGTATGAAGGAAGGTTGTTCCAGAAAACGGCAGTTGAAGGAATAAACGAGGAAGATGGAAAGTTGGTTCTGTGAGTTTGAAGTTGGACAGTAAATGGATGTTGGCTGGTGGCGGCAGGTGTTCGGACTGTTTTGAAAGAGAGAGCGTGAATTATAGAAGCCAATTCAGAAGAAAAGTGCCCATGGAAATATCTGTAGAAGAGGCATGCAGCAGAAACAGTACGTCTATGAGACAGTGAGTGGAGAGACTCTGTTAGAGATGAATAATCAATTAACCTAACTGCCCTCTTCTGAACGGAATCAAGAAGCCTGAGAGAGGTTTTGGGGACACCACCCCAGATGTGGGAACAATATTCCATGGTAGGGCAGATTTGCGATTTGTAAAGAGTGAACAGCTGTTTGGAAGAAAAGTAACGCCGAGAACGAAAGAGAAAACCAAGTTTTTTAGATTCAGAGGAAGCAATATTTGTAATGTGCTTGTGCCAAGAGAGGTTAGAAGTCAGGGTAATCCCCAAAAAAGATACAGGCAGTTCTTGCTTTACGAGTTTTCGCTTTGAGTTCTCGGGTTTATTAGTTGTTTTTTTTTTTGAAGTAAAATCAATTATTAACAAAATTGAAAATTTGAATATTAATTGCAAAAAATGAATGTTAAACATTCATAAATCATCATCATCAACCATTTTCAATCCACTGTAGGATGAAGGCCTCTCCAGCAACTTTCCAGTTCCTTCTGTTTTGGGCAATGACCATCCATTTACTACCCATAAACTCATGAATTTCATCTATCCAGCTCTGCCGTTGTCTTCCAGGTTTTCTTCTAGCTCCTCTTGGGTACCATTCTGTTATTTTCTTAGTCTGTCTGTCATAGTGTCTTCGAGCTATATATCCTGCCCAAGACCATTTCAGTTCTTTAGTTTTGAAAAGAATGTCCTTTACTTGAGTTCGCTGCCTAATCCATGTGTTTCTCTTCTTATCTAACAGTCTGATTCCCAATATAATTCGTTTCATTCTTCGCTGTATAGTTCTCAGCTTCTCTTCCATTCTTTTGGTGAGTGCCCAAGTTTCACTTCCATAAGTCATGGTGGGGAGTATACATTGGTTCATTATTTTACGTTTCAGACAAACTGGGATATTGCTCTTCAGTATGTGACTATATTTCCTTAATGCTATCCATCCAAAATTTATTCTTCTTTGACTTCCAGCCATTTATCATTATTATAGCTAATAACTTGTCCCAGATAAGTATGACTCCACCTTTTCAATTACTGCTCCTTCAGTCATTGTCCCTTTCTGTGGCATACTTGTTTGTCATTACTTTTGTTTGAGCCATATTCAGCTTTAGTCCAAAATCGTTACTAACTGTGCATAACTGATTGAGATTCTCCTCTAATTCTTTGGGATCGTGGCTTATGAACACAATGTCATCTGCAAATCGTAAATGGTTTAGGTACTCTCCATTCACATTGACTCCTTTCTGCGATCAGTCTAATCTTCTGAAAGCTTCCTCAAGGGCAGCAGTAAACAGCTTCAGAGATATTGTCTCCTTGTCAAACTCCTTTCTGGATTTTAAATTTGCTACCGTCTTTGTCTAGTCTAATAAACAAGGTAGCGTTCTCATATATTTTCTTCAAAATCATAATGTATGGGGTATCTATGCCTTGTCTTTCCAGTGCCCGAAACATTTCCTTATGATGTATGGAGTCAAATGCATTTTCATAATCCACAAATGCCAGGCATAATGGTGTTTTATATTCATTTGCTTTCTCCATTAGCTGTGATATTACGTGAAAGTGATTCATAGTTGAGAATCCTGTCCTAAAGCCAGCTTGCTCTTTTGGTTGATTCTCATCAAGTATTCTATCTAATCTGTTAGTAATGACTCTTGTGAACAACTTGTAGATGTGGGATAACAAGCTTAATCGGTCTATAATTTCCAATTTCTGATTTATCTCCTTTCTTATGCAACAAAACTATGATTGCATTATTACACTGCTTAGGCGTCACACCTTTTCTAATGCATTTTGTGAACAGCCTTGCCAGTTTTTGTGTCATGTCTCTTCCTCTAAATTTTAACAACTCTACAGTAACTTCATCTTCCCCTGGGACTTTCTGATTCTTCATTTTCTTCAATGCCTGTTCTACCTCATCAGGAAGAATATCAGGTATGTCATATGTGTTGCTAATTTGTGATCCATCTTCCCCACTGCTGGCATCATTCCCTCTCTCCTTGTATAACTCTTTATATCATTTGTCTTTCTGTATTACTGCTCATGGCTGCTGATTTAAGTCCTTTGTTTTCCCTTAATGCTTGTTCTACTTTTCTTGTGTTAAATCTTATGTCCTGTGTGAGCCTCTTTCTAATGGCTTTGCATAACTCGGTATACTCAATTTTCTCCATGTCAGTATTTATCTTGCTCTTCATTTGTCGCCTTTGGTTCATCATAACAAGTGTTTCTTGACTAATTTTTTCTTTGGATTTCTTTTTCCCTATAGGTTTTGTGAACTTTATCAATTTCAGAAAGTTGTAATATTCCTTGTCGATATCTTGGTCCTGAGCAGTCTGCAGAAGCTTAAACTTGTTCTTAAGTTCCAGTACATATTGCTCTTTCTCCTCTTCTGTTATCTCAAAGACCTTCATATCATTTACTCGAGTCAGTTTTTTCCTTTCCTACATCTATATCAAGTGTGCATCTTGCCATTCTGTGATCACTTCCAACATTTTCCTTATTCAGGATGGTAACATCATTCACGATATATCTTCTGTTAGTGAGGATGAAGTTGATTTCATTAGTTGTTAATCCATTTGGAATCTTCCATGTCCAGTTTCTGTTTACCCTTTTCTTTTAAAAAGTGTTCATTACTGACAGTCCTTGAGATTCTGCAAATTCCACAAGTCTTTCACCAAGTCCAAAATTTCCTATAGTTCCCCTTTCTGTGCCATTTTGTCTTTTTCCAACTTTAGCATTGAAGTCCCCCATAATAATAGTGTAGTGGGTTTTCTGCTCATCTAGAAGACTCAATTTTGATGTACACTTTTTCAACCTCTTCATCATGTTGGTGCATAAATCATTATAACTTTTAGCTTGTACCTCTTAGGTACAAGCTAAACATTCATAAATGCCGCATTTCAAACCACATGCATAGCTATGCAATACAGTATCCCAGCTTTGTGATATTAATCCATTCCAATGACAGCATTGTATCGTGAAAATATAATGTTAACTCTATAACACACTGGTTTTGGTAATTCGTTCCACGACCTCAGAAGTTGAAGTTTTTGCTATGTAACTCTCTAAAAGTCCGTTTTTATAGTGTAAATTGTATTATCAAATCATTGAAATGCACTACACTTTCATTATTGTCATATGCTCTGTTATGAGAACCACTTTTTATGAATGCCTTTGTGACATTTTTCTAAAGCACATTTCTGGAGGCCATGACCATAAAAAAATAAAAATAATTTGCACTTTCCAGTTTATTGGGCTTTTTTGTTACTGCAAGCAATTTTAAACAGGTAGTAAACTCAATGTTATTGCATTTGCGAAAATACCGATAGCTGGAATTGTGTGGCTTTTTGCGTTATTATAGTGAAACATGTTTCCCCTTTACTGAAATCTTCAATCACATAAATCTTCTCTTCATTCTTTTTTATTATTATAATTTGCTTGATTTTATAGGCTACGTTTTCATTTCTTTGGATAAATCAATCATTTAAACATAAACTAATTAGCTAACTAATTTCATTGTTGAGAACGTAACCCCTATTTTTAACACTGTCTATGGGATATAATTCCCGCTTTACAAGCGTGCGTTAGGAACGAATTAACTCGTAAAGTCAACTACCTGTATATATAATTTTGTCTAGAAATCGGAGTGGCACGAAAGATAAGCATAGCAGCAGAAGAATCCTTTTTGCGAGATATAAGATGACTGAGTTTTAGGATTGAAATCAACTAAGTTGTCTTTGCCCCACTGGAGAATTACCTGGAGATTGGCATTTAATGAATTGGTAGCAGATTTTTGAGAAGTTGAAGCTGATTAAGCAGGACAAGGTTTTTCAAAATGGAAAGTGGAATGCAATGTGCTATCATCGGCAAAACTATGGATAGGATTTCCAGTCAAGGGAAGGTCAGTCATATACAAGAGGAAAAGAGTGGGGGAAAAGAACTGAACCTTGGGGGACACCTGCATTAGTGGAGAAGTTAGAAGACAGAGCCGTCTACCATCACACTCAGTGAGTGATCAGAGAGAAAACTGGATAACCAATTACAAAAAACAGTTGGCAAACCATAAGATGGAAGCTTGTTAAGAAGACCTTTATGCCAAACACGATCAAAAGCCTTTCAGATGTCAAGAACAATGGCTTGTGTTTCACTGAACTTTTCCATTGAATTTGTCCATAAATTAGTAACATAAGCCAGAATATCACCAGTGGATCAACACTGACGGAATCCATACTGGCGATCGTTGATCAGACGGAAGGTTTCTAGGTAGTTTAAGAGTTGGCGGTTAATTGATTTCTCCATTACTTTAGTAAGAGTAGAAGTAATTGCAATGGGACGATAATTGGATGGGAGGGATTTGTCACCCTTTTTAGGAACTGGCTGGATATGAGCAAATTTCCAAGCAGAAGGAAAAACGCCTTTGGAATAAGAAAGTGGAAAAAAAGTGGCAAAAAACAGGAGTAAGTTCAGGAGCACAGGTTTTGAGAACAAGTGGAGAAATACCATTGGGATCTGGAGCTTTCTTAACATCAAGATTCGTCAAAATCCTTCTGACATACTTTTGACAGAAGACCACAGGAGGCATTGAACGGGAGCGTGTTGGGTATGGTGGGAGGTGTTTTACCAAGATCATTAATACATGAGTTGGACGAAAAATGGGATGCTAGCAGGTCAACTTTATCCTTCGCTGAAGTGACAACAGAACCATATGGTTTGGACAGAGGTGGGCAAAAGTTGCGGACAATAACTTTGGCAAGAGACAGAATGCTCGGCTACCATTAGCGCAAGAAGCAAGTTTTCTACTCTTAGCCTGTTCAATTGTTGCGAGCTTTGGTGTAGGCAGAAAATGACACTGAAGAATTAGAAACAAGCCAATTACTATATGCAACGTTCTTCTCTTGAACAGCCCTAGCACATTTCTTGGAAAACCAAGGTTTAGATAAAGGACGAGATTTTAAAGTGGAGTGTGGGATAAAGGATTCCATTCCTGCAAGAATAATTTCGCTGACAAGATCTGAGCAAATGGTGACATCAGAAGTTTTGAAACAGTAATCCGGCCAAGGAAAAGAAATCTCACAGGTCATCCCATTTTGCATTCTTGTAATGCCAAACGATATGAGGTTGGGCATAGCCATTAGATAAAGGCTCCACTGGAGAAGAGACAATCACCAAGTTGTGATCTGAGGTGCCTAAAGGACCTCTTGCTTCGACTGTGTACTTAGAAGGGTTGTTTGTGAAAAAAAAGATCAAGCATGTTGGCTGTATGGTTAGGATTGTCCAGTATTCTTGTAGGTAAATGAACAATCTGTGCAATTAGTAATTGCAAAAGACTCAGCATCTTGACCAGCTGGGCTGGTGTGACTAGAAAATGGAAGCCAGTTGGAGTTGTGAACATTAAAATCACCAAGGAAAATTACCTCACGGTTAGGAAAGTTGGACTGGAGAAAGTCAAGTTGCAAAGAGAGGAAGTCAAAGAGCTCGAAGTGATTGGTGGAGTTCGGAGAACGGTAGAGACAACAGATGAATTTGACACAATGAGGTAGAGAGATTTTAAGCCAGAGAAGATCGAAAAGAGGAGATTCCAAATTACCAAGTCTCTCACAGGGAATATCGGAACAGACATATGCACAAGTACCACCTTTGAGGCGAAAGGAATCATACAGCAAATAATTTGGGAATCTGAGATGAGCTGTAGTTGAATAAACCGATAACTGAGATTCTGTCAGAAAAAGTACATGGGGTTTGGCAGACTGCAAGTGGAAATGGATATCGTTGAGATTGGAATTGAGACCATGTATATTTGTGAAATGAATTAGGAAGTGTTTGGGAGGTTTAGATCTTTACGCAGATGAGCTTGCTCTATTAGTTTGACAATTCATGGTGTATTCAAATGTAAGAAAAAGTGGGTGGGACATGCTGTATGAAGTAATGAAATTTTTGGATATGGTGTAAACATGGTAAGAATATACCCAGATCCTTGACATAACGTGGCCTCTACAATGCCTCCCTGCATACACAGTACTCGGATTCCCTCCAGTCACTATCTGGCAGAGTAGAGTAGAGGTAGCAAGATTATACACTACCTGATCCAGAAACCTCCTTGAGAGTTACCAATATATTTGGTCTCGTGTACTAACTAGTGGCCAGCCTGCGAACACCATTTTAGAGCTATACCTTTGAAATGTAAGGAAGATTGGATCTCGCCATGATGTTCATCATTACCTCAAAAGTCATCAATCATACTGCATAATGGAAGAGATGGGGAAGGGTTGAGGGATGGAGACACTTTGGACGATAAAAGTCATTAATTTAAACTTGTAGCTTGAGAGAGTTTTGGAGGTACCATCCCAGATGTGGGAACAATATTCCATGGTGGGGATTACAGATTTTTGCAGAGTTTAGAAGAAAGATAAACCCAGTTTTTGTTGATATAGATGAAGCAATATTTCCAATGTGCTTATACCCAGAAGATATCAGAAGTCATCCATGACTGAAATATGTGATCTTGTCTAGAAATCTGCATGTTGCTGAAGATGAGCAGTAGACTCTTTTGAAAGAAATAAGACTGGACTAAGGTTTAGAAGGATTGAAGTTAACGAAGTTCTCTTAACTCCATTGGAGAATTATCTAGTGGTGGATGTTCATCAAAACGTTTATTCTGTTTGTGCAGGACAAGGTTTTGCAAGCTAGATGATGGAAGGTAGTATGCTAAATCAGCAAAACAGCTACGGATAGGATTTCCAATCTGGAAGAAGGTCATCAACATACAAGAGTGAAGGAACTGAAATTTGAAGACCACCAGCATTAGTGGAGAAGTTAGTGGCATTTACCATCACTTACATTATACCCAATTGCAAAAACCAGTTTGTAGTCCATAAGCTTTCAGTTTATTTAGAAGACCTTTATGCTAAATGTGATTGAAAGACATAGATATCAAGAGATAATGAGTTCCATCAAATTTGTCCACAGATGAGTAACATAAGCCAATATATCACTAATGGTTTGAAATTGACAGAATCTGTATTGGCGATCTTTGATCAAATGGAAGGTTTTGAGATAGTTTAAGATTTTACAGTTGATTGATTTCTCCATTATTTTGGAGAGAGTAAAATTAAGTGAAATGGTGCAATAATTGGAAGGGAGGGATTTTTCAATCTTTTTGGGAACTGGCTGGATACGGGCAAATTTCCATGCAGAATCAAAAACACCAGGAAATACAGTATAAACAGGAGAAACCATCAGGACCTGGAGCTTTCTTGGTGTCATGATTGTTCAGGATTCTTCTGACATCCTGTCAAAAGATCATGTGGGGACATTGAGTAGGATGTATTTGAGTATGACAACAGGAGGTAGTTTACAAAGATTGATACAAGAGTTAAAATAGAAGATGCCATCAAACCATTGATTGACAGTAGTTGTGGAAGATAGCTTTAGTAAGAGAGAGAATGTTCAACTACCATTTGGATAAGCAAGTTATCTGCTCTAACCTTTTCAAAGTCAAGTTTGGACTTATTGATAACTGTTTTACAATTGTTGCAAGCTTCTGGATGATTATTTTCTACACAGCATGTTAGGGAGGCAACAAGAGAGATACCCTTGATCTGATTATCAGCAGTGATTTTTCATGCATTAAGAATCCGCAGATAAAAGAACCACTAGGAGGCAGTGATTGCAGTGTATTGATGTGGAAGTTGTTTAAAGATGTAACTAACATCAAGGGTAAAGGGAAGGGTTTTTGTAAAGTTAACTAGAGTAGTCTCAGACAATTTTTATATTCTATGAAGTGAGACCAACCGATGATGATACCATCAGCAAGTTCTAAATGAGAAGCATTCATGAAAATAATCATAGAAACTACTAGGCTTTTCATACCAAAGAATAAATACTGTTCAAGGCTTAGACCTAAATGGATGTCAGATAAACTGATGAGACTTGTGGCAGAGAATAAAAATGCATATAAATTATCACATGATACAGAACCCTGTGGTAGATAAACTAGTCTATAATCGAATCACAAAGGAGGTTAGGCAAGCTAAGGCAGATTATGACAACTCTTTAGCAAAGGTTGCAAAACTGTATTAAGGGAGGCAGCAAAGGAAGTAAGCAAAGACTTAGCCATAATTATGAGCATCCTTGGATCCACAGGAGGGTCCAACAGACTGGAGATGTGTAAATGTATCACCAATTCACAAAGGGGGATCAATGGGTAATCACAGACCTGTTAGCTTAACTTATGTTCCAGAGACAATAATGGAGTCCTGGTTAAAGAAGTAATGCAGGAACATTTAGACAGGAGTGCAGTTATTCTTCAGTCACAGCATGTGTTTAATGAGGAGAAACCTTGTCTGACCAATTTGGATAGTGTGAAGCAGTAAGAAAGGAACTGGGTGCAAAAAATAATGATATCATATACTTGGATTTCAGGAAGCCTTTCATACTGTTTCACATAAGACTGCTGTACAAATTGGAGAAGTGTGACATTAAGGGCAAGTTACTGCTAAAGATAAAGGGGATGGTTGGGTGGGAGAAGATAGTGGTTGTCAATGGATACTGCTCTTCGTAGACTAATGTTATAGTGGAGTCCTTCCCACCCAGAGTTTGGTGCTGGGCCCATTGTTGTTTTCTGTGTTTATTAATGATATTGATGAAATGATAGCAGGCTTAATGTCTAATTTTGCAGATGATACAAAGGTTGGCAGGGTGGTTAATGATGGTATGCTACTGCAACAAATCTAGAAAAATTAGATGAGGTGAAAAATGCAATTGAAGTTTAATATTGACAAATGTAAAGTACAGTACTACATATGGGTAGCAGTAATCCCAGAATAATGAAAAAGACCTGGAGTAATTGTGCAGTCAGATATAAATTTCTCTGAGCAGTGCAAATGGGCTACCAGGGCAGCTCATGGGGTTTTGTCAATGATATTCAGAAATTTTGCTAACAGAGATAAGGAGGTGATTATCCCATTGTATAAAGCAATGGTCAGGCAACATCTTGAGTACTGAATATAGGACTGGAAGACTCATTTTAGAAAGAATGTAGAACTGCTGGAAGGGGTATAGGGAGGGCAACTAAGATTGGTGAGGGTGAAAAAAAGCTTACCAATAAAGGCTTCAGTTCTGCAAATAAATTTTAGCTTCTGGAGGCCAGGCCTGTAAAGTGATCTGACTGAGATGTTAAGGGTTTGCATGAATTGAGCAAGCTCAATGCTGATGGGATTCTTCCTCTTTCTGACACATGAGGGGACATAAATTCAAATTGCATATATTGCTAGAACAAACTTTCATCAACCGGTGAAATACCACCACTTTGCTTATTGGAGGCTTGAAGTGGTGAAACCCATGTTTAGTCTCTAGAGCAAAGTTTCCGGCATCCCCCCCCTCCCCCCATACTTCTCCTTCAACCCATGCATGGTACTAAGTACTATAGGTTTTGATACCTTTCGTGTTTGGGGTTTTCATAAAAAAAAAAAAAAAAACTTCCATCCATTGTTGTGGAAGTGGATAGCTTGAATAAATTCAAGGAAGAACTAGACAAGCTATTGGAGGAGACGGATGGGTAAAATGGGATATCCCCTCCCCGCCCTGGCTGATGCTGTATAAGCTTACTTTCTTGCATAATTTGTCACAACTAAAATTAAGCTGGAGATTTGGATACTGGCAAAATGCAATATGCTACATCCTTACCTCAAACAGCCTTGGAGCATTTGTTTGAAAACCAAGGTTCAGACGAGGGAAAATAATTTCAGGTAAAATAAAGTATTTCATCCCTACAAGAATAATTTTGCTGATACAATCTGAGCAAACATTTCTGGTATGAGATTTAAAACAGCAATCCAGCAAAGGAAAAGAGAGGTAGAAATATTGCAGATCACTTCATTTTGCATTCCCAGACAACACAAGTCTGAGAAAGATCACAAGGTAGAGAGGGCTCCATTGGAAGACCAAGAAAGCCTCAGCTTCTGGATCTACAAAACTAAAGCCAATTGCAGTTATAAACATTAAAAATTGCCAAGGAAATTTTTTTTCTTTCTTTTTCAAGAAATATTTTAGAAAACTTGATTTCAGAAGGTTCAATTTGAAAGAAAAGAGATCCAAGTGATCAGTGGAGTTGGGTGAATGAATTTATTTAAGATTTCAATGTGTCAGTATACAAAAACAATTCATTATTTATTATATCCAAATATCAGAATTTTCTATCCTTAATTGAGCCCCTCAATTTAAGTCAACTGATCAACTCCATGAAATAAAAAGTAAAGAGGTTTTTTAAAATTTAGATTGAAATATATGCACCAACAAATATTATATAGTGTATTATTTAAGATCTAGGTTTTATATTCCATGATATAAAATACATAAAAATAAATATATCAAAAAAATTTGTTCATGTTTTTACAAATTTTCTATAGACTTGAGTTAATTGATTTGGCAACTGAAAATATGGAAATTGCAGAAAAAAATAAATATGACAAAAGTCATAACATTGTTTATTATGGAACTTTCAACAGAAAATCAATATAGGAACTGTATTATTATTAACATAATTTCTTAAATGTCAGATGCATCCAATGTACTGTGGAAGTACATTGGATGCACCTTGATTTGTCTTTAAATTTTTGTAATAGTTATGTTTAATGGAAGGAATGTATTTCAATAGGTCCATCATGTCTTTTCTTTTGTTATGGATCAAAATTTGATCAGTTTTATTTCATTTCCTTTTCTGTAGTGTTGTAAGATTTTATAAATTTAATTTGATTGACCAATTTTTATTTAATTTCTCTTTATGATTGTAATAGAATATAACTGGTTTTGGGAATTCACAATAGAACGTCAGCTGGCCAGAAGGATATAACAAGGGCTGGTCTATGTTTTTTCAGTATTTGATGGTCTACCTACTTGGGATTTTATATTTATTGAATCAAATTAATATACCTTTGTTAAATTTGCATTCAAATTGTATAATTTGTGATTTCAATCTCTAATTTAATCCATTGCATATTCAGCCAGTTGATTGATAATCCCATGATTGTTTTCTTTCTGTTAGTGTTGGAATTTTCTAATAGTTTTGCAGAAAGAAAGTCCTGATGAGTCATCTGAACCACATCAAACAGTTTTGATTGTTTTTCACATGTGATTTGATAATGGCAAAATCTGAATCATTAGGCAAATAGCTATGTCCACTTACACCAAAAATTTCATTTCAATTGAATCCTTGAATTAGGGTTTTTTGAGCAATGGAGGATCACTATCTGATTCATTACTCTGCATGTCACAGTAATAATTACTTGCCATTTTTATTTTACACCCATAAATTTTGTCTTTTATAAAACAATGTACTTTTATAATTAATGATGTTTCTTGTTTAATACTTCACAATAACCTCGATTATGGACAACTGTTGACATCGAAATGGCTTCTGAAATATATTAACTGTTATTCAGAAGCCATACATGGTTCTGCCATCTTGTGGTGATAAATAGAATAATCAAGGTTAATCGTTTTGTTTTGAAAAGTTAAGCACTAATCATGTGCTCTGGTACCAAAAATTGAGAAAATTACAGAAAGTGGAGTTGATCAGTTTGGTCTCTGAGTGGCTCAATTAGTGCTGGGATTAACATTGTTTTCACACAGATTTTGAGTCTTACTTAGGTAAAACCTAATAAATATGGCAAGAATCAGAAATGCTTATTTTAACTGTCATGAAAATAATTATTCTATATCACGTCACAACAATGGTGGGTGCTTTTTCCAAATCAAACCTTTTAGAGTACTGGTAAGTGGTGTTTATTCTAATGATTGTCTTAAAAGATATGTTCTAGTATTTTACAAGAAATGTTTGCTTAAGAAATATTCTTGAGTATTTTTCTATATAGCTGCCCAATTTTCTGGGTTTATGACAGAGAATATCTTTTTGACTCAATTTTTATTTTTCACAAAAAAAAAAAAAATAGTGAAAACTAAGTTAAAATTGGAGTCTTTAGAAAATCTTGTCAATACCTTATTTTTGTTATTGAATACAGCCATAATAAACACCTGAAAACAGGTTAATGCAGTTGTTCAGTAAGCCAAGGAAAAAAAAAAAAAAACCTTTTCTACAGGTTTATCATTTCCAACACGATACAATGCACACAATACATCCCAGGAATTATACCTTTTCTCAATTTAGATTAATGAAAGAACTGAAAAGTTTAAAGGTCACTATCATTAAATATTTATTTTCAAAAAACTAAATGTATGGTATAGCAATTCTTAACTCACTGTCTAGAAATATAAGCCCAAACACTACTCCCCCCTCTATCAATAAATTAGAAAAGGCTTTCTTCCTTGTCAATCACAATTATAAAAGACCAGCGAGAGATGAAACCAATACATCATTGAGGGATGAACTGATCAGTAGTGCACCACAGCATTTGCAACAAACTACCACGTTTTATATGTACCACAGTTCTATCAAAATTGTGCCATCAAGGTGATTTGTGTGTGCATTGATCCAGTGAAGTGTAAAACTTTAAGTATTTAATATGCTTATAGCAGAAGCTGTATTGAAAATTAAAGTTATTAAAATCTTACAACATTACAGAAAAGGAAACAAAAATTATCAAATTTTGATATCTGATTTCTGTGCAACAAATTACCTGCTGCTAATTTGCAAAAATGGATGTACGTGATGCTTTCTAAAAGCAATTCACTGCTTTTAGGGAGCCCTGCTTTGAAATTAAATTGGAACGTGGACACCTTGTTTTTGTGGCAGCTTTATTTCATAGCACTATCAAGATGGGATAATTAAACGAAATTGTCTCTTAGTGCCAATTTAGGTAGTCTTATGCTTCCCCTGCCTCATTATTGCCAAAATCACAAGAAACTGATTTATGAAAATCAGTTACTTGTGATTTTGTATCTTTCTGTGTAGTTAAGTTCAAAGTTAAAAAAAAAAAAAAAAATACCAAATTTGTATTTCTGGTTTGAAGCAAATTTGTAATACCAAGTTTGAGTGAATTTCAGAGATGCCTTCCTGCATAGCCATTTCTGTGGCTATGATGTCTTCCTGCATAGCCATTTATATACCAGTTCTGTGGTTACAGCAGTATTTTCACTATTTGCTTATTGTATTTATATTATATTCCTGTTGTAAATATATTTAATCCAGCAGTAGTGGCATTCCAAAAGTGCAGCAAAAATGGTAACAGGTCAACCTTCCAGAAATTAAAGTTAAAATTGGGTACCAACTTTTACCTACCTTCTGGAATTTTTTTTTTTTTTAATTCTGCTTGAACAAAGCCAACATTTATCTTTTTTCAATGGATTTCAATACTTATTATATCTAACTTTTAATAAAAAAAAAATTTTGGACATAAAACAGAAACATTAGTTTCTTCCATTGAAAAAAAGCAATGGAAACCATTACGTTCATTATTCTAATTTGAAAGATCACTCTGTGTATGCAAAATATCAAACGTGCATACACATATATTTCAGCTTATGTATATTCAAATACTATTCTTTACTTTTAAATCTTTCAAAAATGCTAAGGTAAGGTTGTAGATACTTAGTGAACTGGTGGGAGAAGAAAAAAAGTAACCTGAAATGATAAACACAGCATTGGCACTTCTCTGGTACCATACCACTCCAAACAAAAAAAGCCAAATAATTGCAAAGACAGTGGCAGGTTCTCACATGCAATTTCCCCGAGGGTTTAAGCACGAGGAGAAAGACATAAATATCCTTTCTACATGGTGAAATGCAAATACTGAAGAGCATGTATTACATAAAGCTGTTGTGGTTGCTTTGTTTTTTAACCCTTCAAATAAAATCAGTTTACTCTTAATTTCAGAAGTACAATAAAAATATTTTTAGACTAAACTAAAGATAGCAAATAACAATCCCACTGAAGATCAAATTTGTAAATCGTAAAGTAAATATCTTACTTAATTCAATTTTAAGATAAAATTCAAAAATTTCAGTCCAAATATAAATTTTAATAAACTTCACTGTATTTATTAATTTTCTAAGCTAAATGCACCTTTATGTTTTTGAACTTCAGAAGAGAAGTGTTGTAATATAAAATATGGGAAACACTTTGTATAAAATGTTTCCCATACTTCATATAGTTGGCAATAGTTTGTGCAGCTGGTGTCCAATTTTTTTTTTCTTTCCCCAGCCTTCATTTAATCTTATAACAAGTCAATTATTATATGCTTGGTTTATAGCATTTTAATAAGGAGAACTAATGTGAGTGATGTTTAACATCATCCATTTTCAATCCACTGCAGGATTCTTCAAACAGGCCTCTGAGGTTGGGTATGTTCATATTGTAGTTTTAAATGTTTTTCACCAACCTTATGTAGAAATAAAACACAAAGAAAACGAAAACTGGAATCTTGGTAACTATGTATTTATAATAATTTATATTTGTCTGTATTTACAATAAATTATATTTAACTTTACAACTAAAATATATGAAATATACATATAAAATATACATTAAAATATACTGGGTTAAGAACAATAAAATACATTAAAATATACTAAATTAAAATCGATAAAACCAAAGCTTTCGAAGGCTCCTGCCTTGTTTTTCAGCGGTATTTTCTTTGTTCTGCGGTGCGTCTTTAAATACCAGCAGGTTCACGGTACTCATCACGTGTTTCATTCCCACATGTTCCGTTCTCTTGTGTTATGGAACCGGAAGTGGCTCGAGAGTGGGTCATGTGGAACCGTTCATCCCTTCTGAGGATAGTCCGGGGCTATCATCACCGATCGGGCGAATAAGTTCTGGGACCGCAAGTGGCTTGAGAGTTTGCGGATCTGTTCCACAGTCAACATTAATAGAGATAGAGGAATGCGGATCCATCCCCTCTTTGAGGCTACTATCCTCAGAAGGGATGAACGGTTCCACATGACCCACTCTCGAGCCACTTCCAGTTCCATAACACAAGAGAACGGAACACGTGGGAATGAAACACGTGATGAGTACCGTGAACCTGCTGGTATTTAAAGACGCACCGCAGAACAAAGAAAATACCGCTGAAGAAGAAGGCAGGAGCCTTCGAAAGCTTTGGTTTTATCGATTTTAATTTAGTATATTTTAATGTATTTTATTGTTCTTAACCCAGTATATTTTAATGTATATTTTATATGTATATTTCATATATTTTAGTTGTAAAGTTAAATATAATTTATTATAAATACATAGTTACCAAGATTCCAGTTTTCGTTTTCTTTGTGTTTTATTTCTACATAAGGTTGGTGAAAAACATTTAAAACTACAATACACTGCAGGATGAAGGCCTCTCCAGCAACTTTCCAGTTCCTTCTGTTCTGTTTTGTGCAATGGCCATTCATTTACTACCCACAAAACCTGTGAATTTCATCTGTCCATCTCTGCTTTTGTCTTCCAGGTTTTCTTTTAGTTCAGTTCCTTCATCTCTTTGGTACCATTCTGCTATTTTCTTAGTCCATCTGTCATCATGTCTTCGAGCTGCATATCCTGCCCAAGACCATTTTAGTTCTTTAGTTTTTATAAGAATGTCCTTTATTTGTGTTTGCTGCCTAATCCATGTGTTTCTCTTAACTAACAGTCTGATTCCTAATATAATTCATTCCATTCTTTACTGTGTAGTTTTCAGCTTCTCTTTCATTCTTTTGGTGAGTGCCCAAGTTTCACTTCCATAAGTCATGGTGGGGAGTATACATTGGTTCATTATTTTACATTTCAGACAAATTGGGATATTGTCCTCTGTATGTGACTTACATTTCCTGAATGCTATCCATCCGAAATTTACTTCTCTTGACTTCTAGCCATTTATCATTATTACAGCTAATGACTTGTCCAAGGTAAGTACAGGAATCCCTGGTATCAGAGTCCCCGCAGTCACGAGGACTTGAAAATTAAAGAATTAAAGCTTTTTTCATTGAGAAAATTGACCAAGCACGTGAATATTTTTTGCAAGAACGATATTCTTCATGATCTTGCAACAGAAGTTAATATATTAACTTTTCGTGCTACAAAAGTTAAGTGCAAAGTTAGACACAATTTTATCTGAAAAAATACACCCAAAAAAAAAAAAAAAACTCTGGATTCATTCTTACAACTAAAAAATAGTGTAACTTCAATAAACTTAACCTTACATTGTGCAACATTTTCTCATTTATCAGTTTCTTCATCCATTTTTACTATGTTTGTTATTTGGTTTTTAGGAGCATTAGCAACTAAGGCCATATTGCTCCGGGGATTATGCAGTGGTTATTCCCTGACCTTTCCACATCCTCCATATTTGGTGGCTCATGGGCTCGAACCCTGGTATAATCAAGAAGCATGTGCTACACACTGCTGCTTTTATCCACCTGGCTACGAAGGCTCTTTTTACTATGTACAAGTACATAATAAACATTACAAAAATTTGGTCCCTGTTTTAAGTGGAATTTTCGGAACCAATTATCCTCAGATAATGAGGATCCCCTGTATACTTGTTAATCATTACTTTTGTTTTAGCCACATTCGTCTTTAGTCCAAAATTGTTACTAACTCTGCATAACTGATTAAGATTTTCCTCTAATTCTTTAGGATCGTGGCTCACAATGGCATCTGCAAATCATAAATTGTTTAGATACTCTCTATTCACATTGACTCCTTTCTGCGACCTGTCCAATCTTCTGAAAGCTTCAAGGGCAACAGTAAACAACTTTGGAGATATTGTGTCTCCTTGTCGAACTCCTTTCTCAATTTTAAATTTGCTGCTGTCTTTGTTTAGTCTAATAAAAGAGGTAACATTCTCTCATATATTTTCTTAAAAATCATAAAATGTATGGGATGTCTATGCCTTGTCTTTCCAGTGTCCAAAACATTGCATTATGTTGGTATGGAGTGACATGCCTTTTCATAATTTACAAATGCCAGGCATAATGATGTTTTATGTTCATTTGCTTTCTCCATTAGCTGCAATATTACGTGAAAGTGATCCATAGTTCAGAATTCTGTCCTAAAGCCAGCTTGCTCTTTCATTTGATTCTCATCAAGTATTTCTAATCTGTTAGTAATAACTCTTGTGAACAACTTGTAGATGTGGGACAACAAGCTAATTGGTCCATAATTTACAATTTTTGATTTGTCTCCTTTCTTTTCTTATGCAGCAAAATTATGATTGCATTATTCCACTCCTTCAGCATATCACGCCTTTCCTAATGTATTTTGTGAATGAGTTTTGCCAGTTTCTGTCATGTCTCTTCCTCCTAATTTTAACAACTCTACAGTGACTTCATCTTCACGCAGGGCTTTCTGATTCATTTTCTTCAGTGCATGTTCCACCTCCTCAGGATATGCCTTCTCTGCTATTTATAAGTACATCACTATTCTTCAGTTTCAGTATCATTTGTCTTTCTGAATGACTGCTGATTTAAGTCCTTTGTTTTCTTTTAATGTTTGTTCTACTTTTCTTTTGTTAAATCTTCTTATGTCCTCTCTGAGTCTCTTTCTAATGGCTTTGCATAACTCAGTATACTCAATTTTGTCCTTGCCTTTTCCTTGCTTTTCATTTGTCATCTTCAGTTCTTCACAATGAGTGTTTCTTGACTAATTTTTTTCTTTTTTAGATTTCTTTTTACCTATAGGTTTCTTGGACTTTATCACTTTCAGAAAGTTGTATTACTCGTCAATATCTTGGTCCTGAAAGGTCTGCAGAAGCTCAAATTTGTTCTTAAGTTCCAGTACGTACTGCTTTTTCTCCTCTTCTGTTATCTCAAAGGCCTTTGTATTATTTACTAGAGTCAGTTTTTTCCTTTCTTTTCTTACATCTATATCAAATGTGCATTTTACCATTCTCTGATCACTTCCAACATTTTGCTTGTTCAGGATGGTAACATTGTTCACAATATATCTTCCGTTAGTTGTTTGTTATTTGGTTTTTAGGAGCATTAGCAACTAAGGCCATATTGCTCCTGGATATGCGGTGGTCATTCCCTGACCTTTCTGCATCCTCCGTATTTGGTGGTGACGCCTCGAACCCCAGGTCTAATCAAGAAGCGTGTGCTACGCACTACTGCTCCTTCCCACCTGGCTACGGAGGCACCTTCTTCTGTTAGTGAGGATGAAGTCAATTTCATTAGTTGTTAATCCATTTGGGCTTTTCCATATTCTCTTTCCGTTCACCCTTTTCTTGAAAAAAAAGTGTTCATTACTGACATTCCTCAAGTCTTTCATTCCTTTCAAATTTCCTATAGTTTCCCTTTCTGCACTGTTTTGTCTCTTTCCAACCTTAGCATTTGAAGTTCCCCATAATGGTGTAAGTTTTCTGTTCATCTAGAAGTGTCTCAATTTCGGTGTACATTTCTTCAATGTCTTCACGGCTTGATGTTGGTGCATAAATCATTATAACCTTTAGTTTGTACCTCTTAGAAATCCTGAGAAGCAGTCTTGACACCCTTGATGTACTTTTGAATTCCAAAATGTTTTTTATATCTTTATGGACCAAAAAGCCAACTCCACCTTTGTTCTTTTCACTTTTCCATTGGTGTACAGGAGATTTCCACTCGATAAAGTTATAAGCGATTCGTTTCTTATTCTTGTTTCAATCAAGCTGATGATATTCCAATTCACATTTTCTAATTCCTTTTCCAGCTCTAATATCCTATCTTCACCGATGAATGATCTAACATTGTAACAGGCCAAGTTCAGTTTCCGTGCACGGCAGCCTGGTCGTATCCAGAGATCCTTAGCACCCTCTGCTTCCACTCTGATTCTCTTGCTGCCATATGAGGCAAAGTGAAAGCTGTTGCTGGACACTGAGGGCCATTTGTTTTGTCATGTGCTGGAGGGTTTGGTCTTTCCCTTTTCACTCTGCCCAGGAATCTTGAAGAGAACTCTACATATTCATTGTCACTAAAGTGATCTAACAGGACTTACCATTGAGAAGGTGTGTATGAGTGGATTTTAGGGAGGCAGGCCAACCAGACTTCTCCTAAATTGTAAAATAGAAAAATATTGGATCCATCAGTGTTTTAGAATGAGTGTCTGATAACACACACAATGCCTGTTCCCCTCTAAGCCCCAATGTGACGTTTAGCATCATATTGCAACTTTATTTTAGCAATGAAAGAAGACACTTATTCTAAAACCTTGTTCAATATTCATTCTGTTTCTATATTGTTTTTAAAGAAAACCAGATGAGAAACTAGATTCACACTTAGGTTGTGATTTTCCATATTCATGAACTTTTTGTGATATAATAGGATCACACAATTATTTGTATATTTTCTGAGGACTGGAATTTTTTTTTCCCTGAGGTCATGGACCACACTTTGAGAAACACTGGCATATAGTTTGTGGTACTTGAACATTTATCTTTTTGAATATTGTATTTATTTTTCTCTTTAATTCTCCCCTTCTTATGATTGAGGCTTGATCCAATTTAGCCTCTCAAAATGTTGGTTAATTTTACCAAGGTAAGGCCACAAAGAATCAATATACTTCTTCGGCTAGTCTGCTGGATGGAAAATCAGAGTTTTCAGGAGGAAAAACCTGCAATCCTCAGCTGAAACAGACTTATTCAGCCAAATTGTAGGGGAAAAGGCCACAAAAGTTATCTAAATGGGACTCAAACCCAGAATTTTTCTACATGGTGGAAGAACAGCAATTCTATCTTGTGTTAGTTGTGGGGGCTTTTCAAAACATCACCAGAGTTATGTATTTAGTATTAAATACATGTTTTATATCTCATTTACTCATACTCAGGATTTTATTGTCACCTAACTCAAATTTAAATTATAACATTTTACTGATTATTTCTACTTGGAAGTTCACTTCAGAAGAAAAGTGTTCTAATTTAATGTTGACATGTAAGGTGCTTTAAGTTAAACTGACAGGTTATGATAAAAACATTTGATATGTGGGAATTATAACATTTTAGCTGTTACAACAATTTCCTGCTTATAACTAAAAAGAAATATTTCACTAATTTCTGATTCATTTCGATTTGTAAAGGTTTCAAAAGACCTGGTCTTTTGAAACCTTTTCAAACCTTTTTGAATCCATATTTCTCAGAATTGTCTAAAGAAAATCTTTAAAGAATAATGAATCTTGTGAAGCAAAGCAATATGACAAACAAGAATGTAGAAATATGTAAGGATTTCACTTACAAACATGAAATTTCTCTACCTTAATATAAATTTCATATTAATATAAAATTTAAATAAATAATTAACATTATGGGTAATGTTTCTTGCATGTCCACATGTAACTTAATTTTTATCTATCTGGGTGGTTATTCACCACTAGTGTTACACATTATAAAAATGGAGTTTTTATTAGTTTTAATATAAATATTATTACACCTATTAACCAACTCCTTATTGATCATTACAGCTCTGGTTCATACGGTCTAACCAATTCCTGTAATATAAATTCATAAATAACATTTCTGAATTTTCTAATTCATTGATAATTAAAAGACCAATTTATTTGATTCCTTATCAGCATATACAATTTAATTATAGATGCATTTGCTTGTTTTAAAATACAATTTTGGCATTTGCTCGGTAAAAATTATAAATTAATGCTAAATTCCTGTATCTCTTCAAATCTGAACTTACATTTTCATAAATACACAAAAAATAGTTTCCAGTCAGGCCCTACAAAAATAAATACATTTTATACATAATATTATACAATATTTTTTACTATCTGCTTAAGCGGAAGTTGAAGAATAAAGTCATTCAGGTGAGTGCCAAAAGAAAAGCAGTTGCCTCCACCTCCAGTTATTATAACAGTCTGAATTTCTTCTAGGTATACACTAGAATGATTATGAAGCATTATGGGATGTATAGGATCTTGAATCTGACAAAAAAGAACATTTTAATTAAGTAAAATTAAAAAATAATATATTAGAGATGTTTGTTTATTATCTCTCCATCAAGAGCAATACTAATAATCTAAACTCTAAAACAAGCAGAATATAGTGGAAAGCAGTTAACACAAAATGTGTTAACTACTTTACAGTACAAACATTTAATTATTTACTTTTTTTTACTTAAATGTTGGATTCATTTTTAGATTTTAGAAATACAGCATACAAATACAAGAAAATAGCCAAAGTTTGCATAATTTGCACTATGTTAACAACACTAATTAACTGAAACTTCTTATTAACTTTTAGAAATAGTTCATTTTGCTTACTAACAAAGCAAAATTGTTTTCTAACATAGGTAGTACTAATTAAATGGTGCTACTGATGTAGTTTGCATATTAGTAGAAAATCTTGTGCATTATGGTAATTTTATGAAACCAGATCACAACAAAAATTATAAAATAAACAATCAAAGAAGTAGCACTATTCTGAAGCTCCCTTTTGCAATTTGATACCCAATCAATAAGCTCCATTTATTTTTCTTAAAACTCTAATCCTGAAGCTTCTAACTTTTGATCAATCTCTATTTCTTGTCTAGCTTTTAACTCCACAGGTTAATGGAGCCTTATAATCACCTAATTTCTCTTTTGCTTCAAATAAATGTTTAATAAAACAAATTTATTATATAATCTTCCACCTTCCTTATAATTTTTTTCTATACAGGTAACCCTTGTATAACACAGTAGTTAGGTTCCTATAAAATATCATGTTCTGCGAAACCATGTTATACAGGACTAAGAAAAAGTACAAAAAGTGGGCAGGGTAAGGTTCCAAAAGCTAACAAAAATGCACCATTCTATATTTTTTAAAGAGTAAAAGACACACAAAATCAGTAATTTGGGTCTGTTTGCTTTTGCTCGATAAATCTTTGTGAATTTCATCATATGGAACTAAGCATTTTTGAAGCTCCCTTTTGAACTTTGCACTCCTTTCGTTCAAGAATCTGCATTCAAAAAATAAGATTCTAATTGTTTGGCTAACTTTTTAGTGTAAAATTTGTAAGTTTAGAATTTATCTGCTTTATCATCCTCTGAATTGATTTGGTTTTGCCTCATATGCCATTTCCACCAAATCTGCTTCACCAGCCTCTTTTTCCACCAGTAATTCTTGAATGTCTTGAGTAATAATATTTTTGGTTTTTTTAGGAGCATAGGTGATTCATGTTACTCTGTGTATATTGTCTATGAATTCGTGTGTCCTGAGGTCAATTTTCTGTTTTGCTGGATGAAAATCCCAAGATTCTGGGAGGAAAAACCATACTACCCTCGCCTGAGCCTGACTAACTAAGCAACACTGTATAAAAGGCCCATAAAAATTCCTCCCATCATCGACGGGATTTGAACTCAGGTCTTTTCCACCCGGTGTGGGGAGGGCGATTCTATCAACTGTGCTACCCAGGTGGGCTGCAGTAGTCCTATCAAACCCTTTTACCGATTTTCTCCTATCACACCGATTCCATTTTCTGCCGGTTCGACCATGTTTTCTGAATGAACTGGCTATGGCCATACATTTTTCCACACGCCTTTAATGTTGATGGGTTTACTTCTTTCAGCAATAATGCTATGGTTCTGATACAGTCCACAATTGAGAAATGTTTCCATGCCCCCATTACTTCGATAGATTCGGAATCAATTTTATCCAAAATCCACTGTAATGAGTTTTAAAGGTGGATATAATGCCTTGATCTAATGGCTGAATGAAAGAAGTTATATTAACCTTGTACAACTGTGGTGGTAGGAACATTACTTCCATATTTGGATGACTTAAATCTTTTGGGTGGCCTGGTGTGCTATCAAATAGTAATAAAACTTTGAAATTTAGATTTTTCCGAAAGTTCAATAGCACAGAACATAACATGGGAATTTCCCAATCAATTTTTATTGACTAGGAGTCAACAGCAGGGATTCAAAAAGAGTGGAAATGTTGAAAAATGACATCCAACATAATAGCAGGGTTTCCCCAGCACAAAAGCTCAAAAATACCCTGTTATGCGAGGTTTACCGAAATTCTCTAAATATGTTAGAGCGAAACTGTGTTATATAGGTACCATGTTGTGCGAGGATTGGCGCAATTTATCAAGCATGTCAGAGCGAAACTGTGTTGTAGAAGTACCGTGTTATACGGGGGTTGCCTGTACTCCCAAAACTACTAACGTCCAATTTTTGGTTATTTATTTGCACTCTAAATTTTCTTTGTGTCTCCAAAATTTCATGCCAAACAGTCTCCAATCTTATAAAATTTATTTAGAGATTCTTTAAGATCTTGAAAACTGCATAATTTAAAAACACAATATCATCTGCATATAATGATCCAATTTTTACATCTCCCACAATAAAGTTTGGTAACAACTTTATTGGGGGAGATAAGGTTCGATCTTAACCCATTTTTCATGATCCTTAAATCTTAACTGCAGATCTGCCATATTTTTATGAAATTTGAAAGCAAATTTCTAGGTAAATACTGTATGATTTTTCTATTAGAAGATGAAATGCACAAGGCATAATTTCTTTGGGCTTAGGTAATTAACTATATAATATCGGTGTAGATAGACTATAGTTATATATTGTGAGTGCCTTCACAATGAGATAGCTCGTAGTGCACTACTTCAAATAATAAATCTAGTAGAGAAGACTGAAAATAAATAACAGTAGTCTTCTCTAGTAGAGAAGCATTATTTATTTGAAGTAGTGCAATACGAGCTATCTCATTGAGAAGACGCCCACAATATGAGACACAGTTAATACGATGCCTTTACACTACATACGTAGTTCAAATTTATGGGTAAACTATGGTGTATCTACACCGATATTATATAGATAATTTGTTTTGGTACAAGTATATGACCCTGGAATCCTCCTTTTGGCCTGAAATAAACTTCAACTTGTCCTTCAGAAAATGTTCTTTGAATAGTGTCATGCACTCATTTTTCTCCAGTTTTCTCACCACTTTGGTCTAATTACATATAATGTAATATATATATATATATGTTTAATAACACGAACTTCATAGTGTACTTATGCTGAATAAACAATTCATTGTGTTATTATTGCATTTAAGTATATTATATTAGTTTACTATTCTGATTTGAATGGAAACCTTAGATCACAGCAGCAAAACAAAGGTGGGTCTGTCTGAACAGGATATGATTGCAGCCAGTGGGATGGATGTCATTGTGTGTTCAATGTAAAGAGCGAGAGGATATTAGGCATCAAACCAGTGTTCTAATAGGTGTTTGAGAGCTTAAAGAACAGGGTAGATGCCCTGAAAGGAATTAAATTGGGGGCGACCATCCAGCTCTCAGCTGCCCACATCAACTTGTCCTTCAGAGCTCGTTCTTGTCTATCAGACAACACAGCAGCAATCCCCACGGCAGAATGCACTGGTCCATCTCACAGGAGATAGCTATTGTTGGTGACTCTTGTCATGGAAATAGGAAATATATTGTGCAAAAAGGATAGGTGGGATAGGACCAGGATATGTCTGTCAGGAGTTTAGTCAATGTTGTTCAGCAGATATCTTGAAAGGCTAGAAAAACATGATACTGTTATATACACGATGGCACTAATGACATTAAGAGTAGGAGATGCAAGGACTTATTTTACAAGTACAGGGCAACAACATTGAGAAAAACTTGTGAATTAGGGTTTAATTAGGGAAAAGCTTGCAAATTATGGTTAAAACCCTTTGCCAGCTCTTCCATCATGCAGTATGACTGATGTCTTTTGAGGTTACGATGAACACCACGGTGAGATCCAAACTTCCTGACATTTTGAGGGTACAGCTCTAAAACGGTGTTTGCAGGCCGGCCGCTAGTTTGTACAATGGACTGAACCTATTGGTAAATCTCTAGGAGGCTTCCGGATCAGCTAGTGTATAATCTTGCAACCTCTACTCTGCCAGATAGTGACTGGAGGGAGACTGAGTAGTGCGTATGTGGGGGCCATGATAGTCAAGGATTTAGGTATATTCTTACCATGTGTATGCATATCCAAGAATTTCATTACTTCATACAGCATGTCCCCACCCCCCACACTTTTTCTTACTATTGAATACACCATGAATTGTCAAACTAATAGACCAAAAATTGTCTCCAAAAAGATATAAACCTACCAAACACTTCCTAGTTCATTTCACAAATATATGTGGTCTCAGTTCTAATCTTAACGACATCCATTTCCACTAACAGTCTGCCAAACCCAATGTACTTTTTCCTGACAGAATCTCAGTTGCCCAAATTATTTGCTGTATGATTCTTTTCGCCTCAAAGGTTCTGTTCTGATATTCCCTGTCAGACACTTGGTAATTTGGAATCTGCCCTTTTCGATCTTCTCTAGCTTAAAATCTCTCTCTACCTCATTCTGTCAAATTCATCTGTTGTCTCTATCGTTCTCCCAACTCCACCAATCACTTGGAGCTCTTTGACTTCCTCTCTTTGCAACTTGACTTTCTTCAGTCCAACTTTCCTCAGTGATTTTAATGTTCACAACTCCAGCTGACTTCTGTTTTCTAGTCACACAGACCAAGCTGGTCGAGATGCTGAGGCTAATGACCTCACACAGATTGTTCATTTACCTACCAGAATACCGGAAAATCCTAACCATACAGGCAAGGCACTTGATCTTTTTCTCACAAACAACCCGTCTAAGTATGCAGTCCTTTAGGAACCTCAGCTCACAACTTGGTGATTTCCTCTTTGCCAATGGAGCCTTGGGAATTCCCAACCTCACGTTGTTTGGCATTTCAAGAATGCAAAATGAGATGACCTGCAAGATTTCTTTTCTACTTTTCTTAATCGAATTACTGTTTCAAAACTTCTGTCAACGTTTGCTCAGATTGTGTCAGTGAGATTATTCTTGAAGGAATGGAATCCTTTATTCCACACTCCACTTTAAAATCTCATCCTTTATCTAAACCTTGGTTTTCCAATAAACGTGCTAAGGCTGTTCAAGAAAAGAATGTTGCATATTGTAATTGGCTTGTTTCCAATTCTTCAGTTTCATTTTCTGCCTATACCAAAGCTCGCAACAATTGTAAAGCAGTTATTAATCAGCCAAACTAGATTTTGAACAGGCGAAGAGTAGAAAACTTGCTTCTTGCCTTAATGGTAGCCGAGCATTCTGGTCTCTTGGCAAAGCTATCAGCTGAAACTTTTGCCCATCTCTGCTCCCACCTCTGTCAAAACCAGATGGTTCTATTGTCACTTCAGCCAAGGATACTAAGGAGGATAAAGCTAACCTGCTAGCACCCCATTTTTCTTCCAACTCATGTATTAATGATATTGGTAAAACACCTACCACCATTCTCAACACGCTCTATTCAATGGCTCCTGTGGTCTTCCATCAAAAGGACGTCAGAAGGATCTTGACGAATCTTGGTGCTAAGAAAGCTCCAGGTCCTAAACCTCACTTGTTCTCAAAACCTGTGCTCCTGTACTCTGCTGCCTCTTTTAATTGCATCCCTCCCATATTGGATGGGAGGGCTTTGTCCCTCCCATCCAATTATTGTCCCATTGCAATTACTTCTACTCTTTCTAAAGAAATGGAGAAATTGATTAACTGCCAACTCTTAAACTACCTAGAAACCTTCCATCTGATCAAAGATCGCCAGTATGGATTCAGTCAGAGTCGATTTACTGGTGATATTGTGGCTTATGTTACCCATTTATGGACAAATTCAATGGAAAAGTTCAGTGAAACACAAGCAGTTTCTCTTGACATCTTAAAGGCTTTCGATCATGTTTGGCATAAAGGTCGGCGCCTCCGTAGCCAGGAGCAGCAGTACGTAGCACACGCTTATTGATTAGACCTGGGTTCGAGCCCATAACCACCAAATACAGAGGATGCGGAAAGGTTTGGGAATGACCACTGCATATCCCCGGGGCAATATGGCCTTAGTTGCTAATGCTCCTAAAAACCAAACAACAACAATAACAGCATAAAGGTCTTCTAAACAAGCTTCCATCTTATGGTTTGCCAACTGTTTTTTTGTAATTGGTTATCCAGTTTTCTCTCTGACTGCTCACTGAGGGTGAGGGTAGATGGCTCTCTGTCTTCTAACTTCTCCATTAATGCTGGTGTCCCCCAAGGTTCAGCTCTTTCTTCCACTCATTCACTCTTGTATATTGATGGCCTTCTTCCATTGACCAGAAATCCTATCCATAGTTTTGCTGATGATACCACATTGCTTTGCACCTTCCAGTTTGAGAAACCCTGCCCTGCTCAAACAGCTTCAACTTCATGAGTATCCACTGCCAAATCCTTAAATGCTAATCTCCACGTAATTCTCTAGTAGGGTAAAGAAAACTTAAATTTCAATCCTTCTAAAACTCAGTCCTGTCTTATATCTTACAAAAAGGATTCTTCTGCTCCTATGTGTATCTTTGGTGACACTCCGATTTCTAGGCAAGATGATATCTCTTTTGGGGATTACTCTGACTTCTAATCTCTCTTGGCACAAATGCAATACAAATATTGCTTCCTCTGCATCTAAAAAAAACTTGGTTTTCTCTTTTGCTCTCAGCATTACTTTTCTTCCAAACAGCTGTTCACTCTGTACAAATTGCAAATCATCCTTCCATGGAATATTGTTCCCACATCTGGGGCGGTGGCCCCAAAACCTCTCTCAAGCTTCTAGATTCCATTCTGAAGAGGGCAGTTAGGTTAATTAATGACTCATCTCTAACTTTCTGTCTCATAGATGTACTATTTCTGCTGCATGCCTTTTCTACAGATATTTCCATGGTCACTGTCCTTCCGACTTGGCTTCAATAATTACCGCTCTCTCTCTTTCAAAATGGTACGAACACTTGCTGCCACCAGCTGACATCCATTTACTGTCCAACTTCAACTCACAGAACCAACTTTTCATCTTCCTTGTTTATTCATTCAACTGCCGTTTTCTGGAACAACCTTCCTTCATACATATTTCCTGAAAATTACAGTCTACAGAAGTTCAAGTCTAATGTCAACAAATATCTTCTTTTGTCTTCTTAACCTCCAACCTATGCACGGTGCTAAGTACTATAGGTTCTAATACCTCTTGTGTTTGGGGTTTTCATTAAAAAAAAAAAAAAAAATTTGAGAGTGTCTGCAATTCTCCCCAGACATGACAGGAGGGGAGTACATGTTGAGAGCCTTTTCAATCAATTCAGCCCTAGAGAGAACATGCAAAGCTCATGGGGTAGAATTTTTCTCAGTGTGATCTGTGCTTGTTAACAGGAGGGACTGCTTCTACAGGAATGGGTTAGACTTAGATAGAAAAGGTGCAAGAATATTTGCTGATACTATTGAGGCAGTGTCAGGTGGGTCGAAAAACTGCTAGCTTGGGAGAGGGATAAAAGATTAACACAGGAGAACAGATTAACAATAGCTGCAGGCAGAGGTGGAAGTGATTATTGAACTGCTTCTATTGGAACATACAGCAGCCCAGAAAACAAGGTACTGGGGATTTCATGGAACAAAAAAAATATAGGGCTATATTAGGATAACAAACAATAAGAACAGGTGCACATATACTTGCATTTACACCAATGCTAGTAAATAAATTTGATGAATTTGAAGTGCTGGTCAAGTAATTACATGCAAACGTTGTGGAGGGGATGAATCACACTGATTCACTTGATATCAATTGCTTAACTGTTCATGATTCAGGTTGCTGACAAATGGAATACATATTTTGCTTCTACATTCACATTAGGGATTCTTTAGGGAAGTGGATGCCACAAGTTTATTAAACTCTAACAGAGAGCTAAATGATTTTGTATTAACTCAGAAGAAAATGGTAGAGAGACTGTTAAAGTTAAACTTAAAAAAGGAACCTGGCATGGATGGGATCCATCCAATTATATTAAGGGAGATAGCAAAGGAGGTAAGCAAACTCCTAGGCATAATTATCAGAGCATCTTTGGATTTAGGAGAGGTCCCTGTGGACAGGAGATGTGCACCCAATTCACAAAGGGGGGATCAAAGGGTGACATGAGTAATTTCAGTAGCTTAACTTCTGTTCCAGGGAAAATAATGGAGTCACAGGTTAAAGAAGTGATGCAGGATCATCTAGACAGGGGTACCCGTTTTAATGTAAAAACTGTGGTACTACACTCAGTGTCATGGAAAATGAAAGATCTGGGGGTAATTGTGCAGGTCAGATATAAAGTTCTCTGTGCAGTGGAAAGAGGCTGCCAGGACAGCACATTGGGTTTTGCCAGCAAGGATAAGGAGGTGATTATCCCATTGTATAAGGCAATAGTTCGGCCACATCTGCATACAGGTCTGAAGGCTTTATTTTAGAAAGGATGTAGAGCTTCTGGAACAGGTACAGAGAAGAGCAACAACATTAGTGAGGGGAACAAAGGGTTGCCATCACCAAGAAAGGCTTGTTCTGAAAAATGCAGACTAGGCACCTGCAAGGTGATCTAACTGAAGTGTTAAGGCTTTGAATGAGCTGAATGCTAATGGGATTCTTCCTCTTGCTGACATATGAGGGGACATAAATTCAAATTGAGGAAGGATAGTTGCAGAATAGATGTGTGCAGGTTTGCCTTTAGCCAGCAGGTGGTTGATTGCTGGAACAAACTTCCATCTATTGTTGTCAAAGTGGATAGCTTGAATAAATTCAAGGAAGAACTAGAGAGGAGATGGATAGGTAAAATGGGAATTTGTTTTTTCAAAGTGCTTCATAGCCAAAAAAAATTGGCCTTTTTTTTTTTTTTCATAGTGTAAAGTTATTACACTATGAAAAGTCACATTCTGAAAATAATAGCCACATACAAACTTTCCAGCCTACCTACTGATTAGGTTAGAAAGTATTCAAGTTGATACTATGAGCTGTATTGGCCTGAACACTTTACTCAAAATAAATTGATAAAAAAAAAAAAAAAAAAAAAACCTTACTTTTCTAAACTCCTTTCCAAGTGACCAAACTTTCTGTTCTCTATATGATAAACCATATTGTCATACGCCCTGGCAGGCAGTCACGCAGAATATAACAGGCACATACAAATTTTCTAACCTGCCTATGAATAGAATCAGCTTGAATGCTTTTATAAAAATTAAATTAATGAAAAAATATATATATATATTTTTTTCTAAACTCCTTTCTAAATGATCAAAATTTATGATACACCGAATTAGTATTAGTAATGGCTGCATGGTGCAAGAAAGCCTATGGCTTATGCTGCACCAGCCAAAAAAAAAAAAAAAAAAAATCCAAACAAAACAATGATAAAAACAAAAAATAAATAATAATAATTAATAAAAAAATAAAAAGGAAATTAAACCTATCATCCTATGTACTTCCCTTACCCGAAGGTACTATCCAGATGACCTTTGAATTTCCCCAAACTGGCGGCCTCTACCACCCACGAAGGCAACTTATTCCAGTAATTTATAACTCGCTGGCTAAAATAAAACTTCCTGCAGTCCAATCTAAACATTTCCACCTGTAACTTGAATTTATGTCCCCTAGTTCTAGCATCATTTATAATCTTGAAAATTTTGTCCTCATTCATTTTACTGATGCCTCTCAGAGCCTTAAACACCTCAATCAAATCTCCTCTAAGGTGTCTAGTTTCCAAACTCTGCAACCCACATATTCGAAGTCTTTCTTCATAAGGACACCCTTTTGCCGATCTCACCAGGTGAGTTATCCGTCTTTGCACCCTTTCAAGAAGCTCGATGTCTTTCTTTAGGTGCGGTCTCCATACTTGAACACAGTATTCCAAGTGTGGTCTAACAAAAGCCTTATATAATGGGATTATCACGTCCCTATCTCTACTTGCAAAAGTTCGATAGATCATCGATAGGACACCATGGGCCTTCCTTGCAACCTGTTTACAATGCTCAGAGAATTTCATGTCTGACCGTATCGTAACACCCAAGTCCCTTTCCTCCATTACTGGGTTTAGTTGAACTCCACCAAGTGAATAAGTTATTTTGAGATTACTGTTTCCCAGGTGTAATACCTTACACTTTGTTGGATTAAAGCATAGTTGCCATTTTTCTGACCATTCCTGAAGTCTATCTAGGTCTCTCTGAAGAAGCTCAGCTTGACAGTGATCATTAACTACTCTACCAATTTTAACATCATCTGCAAATTTAGACATCACGCCCTCTATCCCTTCATCAATGTCGTTTATGAAAATTAAAAACAACAGTGGTCCTAATACTGATCCTTGGGGAACCCCACTTCTTACATCAACCCAATCTGAGGAATTATTGCATATACATGGAACTGTCATCTACATGAAAAATATGAAGATATAATTTTTTGATAAATGGAAAACAAAGTTTGCTTTTTTCTGTAGTTTGCCTTCCTGCAAATGGTAAATTTTTAAGCGGTATCTTGTTATTCAGTGTAGTCAAGTAGAGACTCATCGAATTTGACACTAGCATCTTTTTTGTGTTTATTGATAAGCTGAAGTTTTTTTTTTTTTTTTTTCAGTAGAAAGAATAATCCTTTTCCATTTCAATATGCTGGGCTTAAAAAAAAAAAAAAAAAGTTCTGAGAAAAATGTTAAAAACAACCACACAGTAATAATACTGACTAGAGTGAGCTGATAAGCTCACTCTAGAAAGTAACAATGGAGATGTGGTTTCTGAGAAATTGAAGGCCTACAGGCACATTACTGTAATGAGTATACCAAATAGCTATATAGAGAAATAGTTGACCAGTACATCAGAATGTCTCACAATGGGGGATTTTAACTTTCCAGCCATTGACTAAAATTTGTGGGTTGGTCACTCACACACTAGCAAGACTCTTGTCGATTTCTTGGATGACTTTTCTACAGCAGCATGTTAGAGAGGCAACAAGAGGAAATGATACTCTTGATCTAGTTATCAGCAGTGATTCTTCATGCATCAAGAATCTGCAGGTAAAAGACCCACTGGGTGGCAGCAATCACAGTGTACCAATGTGGAATTTAATCAAATACTTAACTACTGTCAAGGGTAAAGGGAAATGCTTTTGCTTTCATAAGAGTGATTGATTAGAGTGGTCTCAGACAGTTTTTAAATTCTATGCAGTGAGACCAACTGATGATGTTACCAGCGGCAAATTCTAAATGAGAATTATTCAGGGAAGTAATCAAAAAAGCTATTAAGCTTCATTAAGCCAATGAAGGAGGCTTAGACCTAAATGGATATCAGATGAACTACTGAGACATGGCAGAGAAGAAAAGTACATGGAATGCATATAAATTATAAGATGATACAGATGCCTATGGTAGATATAAATTAGTCTGTAATCACGCCATAAAGTAGGTTAGGCAAAGAAATACAGCAAAGACTTCTATATTTATATAACAGTAGAAGGAAGGGGTTGAATCTCAATGGGTCACTTCATGTCTATGGGTTAACTGTTGATGATCCTGCTCAGGTTGTGGACAAATTGAATAGGTATTTTGCATCTACATTCACATATGAAGAAATTAGGGAAAGGGATGCCAGAAGTTTATCACACTCTAACAAGGAACTAAATGACTTTGTGATACCTGAAAGGAAAGCGGGGAAATTGTTGAAGATAGACATAAAAAAATTAAAGCAGGGTATTTCAGAGACTGCTGGAAGTCATTGGGGTACAAGTAAACACATGGATTATGTTAGGGTAGCTAAGAATAGGAACAGGTGCATGTATATTTGCGAGTACACCAATTCTAGGAGTTTGGTAAATAAATTTGATGAATTTGAGGTATTGCTCAAAACATCAAAGGCAGATATTGTTGGCATATCAGAGATGTGGTGTCACACAGATATAAGGAATGCAGAACTGGAATTTGGGGAGTATAATGCGTACAGAAAGGATAGGAAAGGAGGAGGAGTTATGCTATTAGTTAAGAAACACATAAAATCCAAGGAAGTGAAGCCAGTTGACATCGCTGAACAGTGCAGTGTCCAGTCAGTTTGGTGTGACATAGGCATTGGGAGATAAAAATTGAGAGCAGGAGTGTGTTATAGGCCTAATGACTCTGATGAGTATAATAAGAAACTGTACAGGGAAATAGAATGGGCCAGTAAATCAGAGAGTCTTATAATGGGGGCTTTTAATTTCCCAGATATTGACTGGAATTTGTGGATTGGTCACTCACACACTAGCAAGGCTTTTGTGGATTTATTGGATGATTGTTTTCTACATCAGCATGTTTGGGAGGCAACTAGAGGGAGTACTACCCTTGATCTGATTATCAGTATTGATTCTTCATGCATTAAGAATCTGCAGATAAAGGAACCACTAGGAGGCAGTGATCACAGTGTGCTGAAGTGAGATTTACTCAAAGAGGTAACTACCATCAAGGGTAAAGGGAAGGGTTTTTGCTTTCATAAACTACTACGACTACGGTGGTCTGAGACGGTATTTAAATTCTATACAGTGGGACCAACTGATGATGTTACCAACAGCAAATTCAAAATGGGAAGCATTCAAAGAATTTATCTTGGAAGCTACTAGGCTTTACATACCAACTAAGAAATATTGTTCAAGATTTAAGCCTAAATGGATGTTAGATGAACTAATGAGACATATGGCAGAGAAGAAAAATGCATTGCATATATATAAATTAATGGGTCACATGGAAGCCTATGATAGACATAAGCTGGTCTGTAACCAAGTCACAAAGGAGATTAGGCAGATTATGAGAAATCCTTGGCAAAGGATGCAAAGAAAAACAGAAAAGAGTTCTTTACCTATGTAAACCTGTGTAGAAGGAAAGGGATGAATCAGATTGGTCCACTGGATATTGATGATTCAATTGTTGATGATCCTGCTCAGGTGGCTAACAAACTAAATGAGTATTTTGCATATACATTCACACATGAGTTATTCAGGAAGGGGAATGCCAGAGGTGAAGTAAACTCTGGCAGTGAGCTAGATGATTTTGTAATAACTGAGAGGAAAGTGGAGGAGAAATTGAGGATAAACATAAAAAAGGCACTCGGGGTAGATGGGATCTATCCAGTTATATTAAAGGAGGCAGAAAAGGAAGTAAGCAAACCCTTAGCCATAATTATAAGAGCTTCTTTGGACTCAGGGGAGGTACCCGTAGACTGGAGATGTGCAAGTGTGACCCCAATTCACAAAGGAGGATGAAAGACTGACAATTAATTATAGACTTGTGAGTTTAACTTCTGTTCCAGGAAAATTAATGGAGGCACTGGTTAAAGAAGCACTGCAGGATCATCTAGACAAGACTTCAGTTATAGCTCGGACACAGCATGGTTTTGTTAAGGGAAAGTTTTGCCTGACCAATTTGATTGGATACTATGATGCAGTCACAAAAGAACTGGATGCAGGGAATAACTTTGATATTATATATTTGGATCTTAGAAAGGCTTTTGATACTGTTGCACATGGAAGACTGCTGCACAAATTGGAGCAGTGTGGCACTGGAGAAAAATTGCTGCTATGGATAAAGGGATGGTTGAGGGGAAGAAGACAGAGAGTGGTAATCAATGGACACTGCTCATCGTGGACGAATGTTATTAGTGGACTCCCTCAGGGTTCAGTGTTGTTTTCTGTATTTATAAATGATATCGATGATGGTATATCAAGCTTAATGTCAAAGTTTGCAGACGATACAAAGTTTGGTGGGGTTGTTAAGGACACTACTGGCAGTATGCTGCTGCAACAGGATCTGGAAAGGTTGAGCAGCAGATGGGCTGAGAGGTGGCAAATGAAGTTTAACATTAACAAATGTAAAGTGCTACATATGGGAAGCAGTAACTCCAGAGTAATGTATCAACTATGTGGTACTACACTGATAGTGGTAGAGAGTGAAAAGGACCTGGAGGTAATTGTGCAGGCAGATATGAAGTTTTCTGAGCAATGCAGACTGGCTGCCATAGTGTCTTGTCAATGATATACAGGAATTTTTCTAGCAGGGAAAAGGAGGTGATTATCCTCTTGTATAAGGCAATGGTCAGGCGATACCTTGAGTACTGTATATAGGTCTGGAGGCCTCATTTCAAGAAGGATGTAGAGCTGCTGTAACGAGTACAGAGAAGGGCAACAAGATTAGTGAATGGAACAAAGGGTTGCTCTTACGAAGAAAGGCTTAAGTTTTGAAAATTACAGTGTCTGGAGACTAGGCACCGGCGAGGTGATCTGATAGAGGTGTATAAAGCCTTGAATGGTTTGAGCATGCTCAATGCTGATGGGATTCTTCCTCTTGCTCAGAATAATCAGCTAAGAGGGCATAAATTCAAATTGAGGAAAGACAGATGTAGGATAGATGTGCGGAAATTTGCCTTTAGTCAGCGGGTAGTTGGTTGGTTGGTTGGTGGAACAGACTTCCATCCCTTGTTGTGGAAGTTGATAGCCTAAATAAATTTAAGGCTCAGCTGAACAGGCATTTGGAACAAATGGAGGGGTGAAATGGGAGTGTTTTTGTTTTTTTTTTTGCTGATGCTGCATAAGCTTGCTTTCTTGCATCATATGCCTCTACTAATGCTAATCCACAACCAGGTTAATCAAGTCTACTATAAAAATAATTTTTGCTACTACTTGAATAAACCTATAAGTATCTAGCATTTAAGTTCAACCCTTTTCGTTAGCTTCCCTTATCTTCCTTTTCAGTTATTTCTTATAGAAAATTTTGAGAATGCTTTCAGATATCTTTATAGAAAGGTAGATAACATTTGAAACTTACTGGCAACCTGTATTCTTGAACTTGATATGTTGTTAAACTGACAATAGCCACACCAAGTGAAACTTCAGAAAACTTGTTGACTCCCCCAATCAAGATTAGTTTATCTTCCCATATGTGTGATGTATGGGAATACCTAGAGAGACAGAGAGAAATAAATGTTATACCAAACATGCCACAAGCTAAGCTGTGATCCTTAAAACATAATATTCAGTTAACAATTACTCTTTTTTCAGCATATGACAAAGGTAAATGAAAGTGTAAAAGGGCTAATTCTAGATAAATTCAACAGGGTTCACCAACTGATTTTCATGACTTAGCAAGATTGTTAGGTATCAAGACTTATATGTATGTACCAAGCATAATACAGGGCTTTACGGATGGAGACTTACATTTTTTGTTAATTTGTACCTCTTGGTATTGTCCCCCTTTTAACATAATCAAAAATGGAAGAGGGAATTTTATTTTCAAGGTCATTCACTTACATTTGACCTTGAATTGAAAGCTTTGAAAAAAATAACATACCACTCTTAAAAACTTCAGTACACATGCAAAGTTTCGATTTGGTACAGACATAGAATCATTAGTAACTTAAAACTAAAGCGATATGTATCTTACACAAAAAGAATTGGAAATACATAAGCAAGTCAATAAGTCAGCTGTGGAGTTAAAAAAAAAACTTTTCAACCTAGTCACCAAAAACATTTTTACACTTGTCCCATTGCTTTATCAAATTCTGGGAACATGCTGCATAGAAAGATGTGCTGGCTGCTGTAGTAACCAGTGTTATTTGCCATTTTCAACCTCTGCATCATCAAAAAAACAATTTTGCCACCAAGCTAGATTTAAGTGGACCAAACAAATGGACACTGCTAGAGGTGAAGGACTAGGGGCTGTAAGAAGGATTATCAAGAAAGTCCCAATCCAAATTATTGACCTCTTGTTTTGCACATGTGCTGTCATGCAACGGTATCAGACTTTCTTGATAGACCAGGCTGTTTTCTATGCACTGATTCCCTAATTTTTTTCAGACGTGCACAATATAATGCAACATTCACAGTATCTCTAGACTTTCAAAAATTCCCAAGAATAGCATGATAGTTCCAGAACACAGTCACTTTACTATTCCTGCTCCTGCTAGCAGAGCTTTAAACTCCTTTATTGATGAGTGAACAAGATGCTTCCATCATAATAATGGTCATTTTGACTAAAAAATACTGGGGACAGTATTTATCCCATTATTCCATTTCTGAAGATGTGAAGGTTGAAAATGTATGAAGGCTGTTCAATAAAGAATAATTATAATTCTTCCTGAACAACCATATTTCTTGCTATTTCTAGCTGAACTGCAGAATTGACAACCAAACCAAACTGCATCACATAGAAACTGTGCAGTTGACTCATGCACACAGTATGACCTTGGTGGTGGGTCAAGTTTATGCCTGTTCAGTTTTGCTTGTGTAACAATGGACATGACACATTAGGAACACTATGCTGCTTTCAAATTTTTTGTCTCAAGAAAACATCAGCAAAAATATATGAAATGTTAAGAGACTTTTAACCTACGTTTCCATATAGCACAACTTACAGGTGGTTCAGAATGTATAAAGATGGACATGACTTGATCACAAACCTCAGCAGTTCTGGAACTCCAACCACTGCTGTCACCACAGAAACCATGGACACTGCTTCTGTAATTGCTAGAGAAGATCATTGAATAACAATAAGGAAAATGACCAAACATGTGTCATTTGGAAACAGCAAGTTTGCAAATGACATGTGTTTGTGTACATGCTGGGTTCCAAGACTACTCACACTTAAGCAACAGCAAGTTTGCATAGCATTTGTCAGGAGTTGCAACAGATGTTTACTGAAGATGGTGAAGTTCTCCACAAGGTGATAACAGTGGATGAGACATGGCTTCATCATTTCAACCAGACAGTAAGCAAAAGCTCTTTTTGGAAGTGTAAGTCATTGCCAACACTGGAAAAAAAAAAAAAAAAAGTTGTGGCTTCCACAGGAAAGGTTATAGCATCTCTTCTGTTGACATTCAAGGAATGGTTTTCAGCATACACCTAATTCTGTTTTTGCACGAACTTTTTTTACACGAATTTGATTTAACACGAATTCAAAATAAAAATTTCATTCTCTTTTTACGCGAGTCATTTTGATTTAACACGATTTCAATTAATTTTTTTTGCCTAAATTCTAAGAAAATTTTTTTTTAATTTGTGGCATATTAGTATCATTTCTATTTTACACGCACCAATAGATTGGATAACAGCTAGTGTGTGCGTTTTGAAACGCGTGCTTTTGTTTACCAATGTGTACGTCTAGATATTTATGAATTGTCAACGTTTTTATTGAATTTGGTGCACATCTACGGTATTCGTGCATTGTATCTTCGGAAGACATTTAGTAGTACGCTCTATTTCAAAGTGAAAGAATCTTTAGTGAAATTTGTGCACATAAAAATTTATTAATTTTGCCGATAGTCAATAAATTGTAAGTTTACAAATTTTTCATACCTTTTTTTATTAATTATAACTGAGATATTTTTCGGTAGCCCTTATATAATGTCGAATAATTCGCCTATTACCAAAATGAAAAGGAAATCGATTTCTTTGGAACTTAAAATTCAAATTTTAGATCGTCTTGCAACTGGACAAGGGGCTACACGTCTGTAGGAAAGCATTTTGGTGTACGTGAAGCTACCGTAAGAACTATTAAGAAAAATGAAGCTGCAATTAGGAAGTCGGTATGTTCTGGAACAAAAGTAAGTGTTAATTCATCATCATATACAAGAGATATTGTCAAGGAAAAAATGGAAAAGGCTCTGGTAATATGGATAGAAGACCAGTCACAAAAAAAAGTACCAGTAGATGGAAATGCCATCAAGCAAACAGCACTAAGAATTTACAGACAGATTAAAGAAAAGGAGCCAAGCACTTCATCTCAATTAAACAGAAAGTATGAATTTTCTGCGAGTACAGGTTGGATGACAGGGTTTCTTAAAAGGAATACTCTTCATAATATAAAAATTAAAGGTGAAACTGCATCTGCAAATGAATTGGCTGCTAAAGTATTCCCGCAGGAACTTGCAAAATTATTGAAGATGGAGGATACACTCCTGATCAAGTGTGGAATGCAGATGAAACTGGTTTCTTCTGGAAACGAATGCCGAACAGAACGTATGTAGCCAAATCGCAGAAAACTGCTGGTGGTTTTAAGGTAGCTAAGGATCGTGTGACCTTATTATTTTCCTCTAACGCTTCAGGAGATCGTATGTTGAAACCACTGCTGGTAAATCGAGCCCTAAACCCACGTTCAATGAAAGGTGTAGATATCAATAAACTGCCTGTTAACTGGATGGCAAACAAGAAGACCTGGGTGACTACTGCTATCTTTATAGAATGGTTCAACAAATGTTTCGTCCCAGAAGTCAGACGTTATATGAATTTGAAAGGTCTCGAATTTAAAGTTCTTCTGATTCGTGATAATGCACCCAGCCATCCTGTCTTGGAACACCCAAACGTACAAATTTTTTTTCTGCCACCTAATACTACATCTTTGATACAACCAGTAGACCAAGGTATAATTGCGACAATTAAAACATACTACCTAAAATGAACATTCCGACACGTTTTGGACAAACTGAATGATGAAACACTAACAGTCATTGATGTGTGGAAGAAATTCTCAATTGTGGATTGTATCAATCAAGTTGGATTAGCGTTAACTGAATTAAAACCAGCAACTTTAAATGCGTGTTGGAAAGCGGTTTGGCCACAATGTGTAAAAAGCAAAGATCCCATCATCCTTAATACAACCGCATTTCCCAACATCATTACAATGACACACAAAATTGGTGGAGAAGGATTCGATGATCTATTGTTTGAAGATATTGAGGAATTGTTAACCGACAAAGCCCTAAACGAATATGAAATATTAGAGATTGTCCTTGGGACTCCTTATCCCACAGAACGTAGTGATAATGAAGAAAATGATCCTGTTCTAAATGCAGATTTAATAAAAGAAGGTCTGGAACTGGCCAGAAAATTAGGTAATCATTTTGTCAAACATGACTCTAATGAGGAACGCGATGAGAAGTTTCAACGTGAACTGAAATCGTTGACAGCCTCTTACAGAGAATTATATAACGGCCTAACCAAAACACGAACACAACGATTAATAACTGAATTCGTTCGTAAAACCGGTGAAACATCAGCACCAGAGGAGACTCGTGCTGATTTTGCTCAAGAGATCACAGAAAGAATTTCATTAATAGAGGAAGAAGACGATGTCCACAACATTTCTAGTGATAGCAGTGATATTCCAGTCGTACACAAACGTATGCGCCGTTTATTATCAGAAAGTGAAAATGAATAAAATTTTGTTATGTGTAAAACAGATTTTTTTTTGTTCATGAAGAATTCATTTCATATGCATACAAATTTACTTTAATACATTTTCATTACATATTATTACATGTGTATTTTGTTGAAATAAAATAATAAGCTTAAAAAGAATATTTTTATGTGTTTTTTTTTAAATTATTTTTACTGATTTTTTAGATCCGGAACCAATCTTCTTTTCTTCCATAAATACAATGTATTTTTTTACACGAATTTCTTTTACACGTATTTTTCAGGAACGTATCTATCGTGTAAAAACAGAATTAGGTGTATTGTGCCACATCATACAACTGTTGCAAGACCTTACCACAGAACTATAGCACGCTTGCAGGATCACATTCGTCACAAATTATCCCAACTGCAAGCAGATGGATGGGTGCTGAATCATGCAATGCATACCTCATGTTGTTCATACTGTCATTGAGTACTTAGCCAGCAATAATATCAAAGGTGTTCCTCATCCAGCCCTACAGCCCTGATCTTGCACACTACTATTTTTTTATTCCCATAGTTAAAAGAGCTGTGAGGAAAATGTTTCCAGTCGTCAGAAGAAGTTTCTAAACAAATCAGAGGCGATTTTCAAACACATGTAAAAATGGCTTCCACCATGTTTTTGAAGAATGGCAAAATGTTGGAGTAAGTGGATTTCATCAAATGGGAACTACTTTGAAGAGGACTGTCAAAATATGGATGATCAATAAAGCTATGTTGTGAAAAAAAATTATGATCATTCTTTATTGAACAGACCTTGTATGCACATTACTTATAACAGCAACCACCATATTTTTATGCGGCCAGTTACCAGAATTTGATAAAATGATGGGATGAGACTTCCAAATAAAAATGAAAGCATACTGCAAAATATGCTTATGAAACAGGTTTCTTGTCTAGGTTAGAACTAGTCATTTTGTTATAAATTACCATATATTCATTGGTAAATTACCATATATATGTTGTATAAGTGAATATATTTTTTTTTTTGCCTTTAAAATTCACATAGTGATGTCACAGCAAAATATGCATTAAGAGCCAAAACGTAGCTCTTAATGTGGCTCTTAATATGCATTAAGAGCTATGTTTTAATTCAATTGTCTGCTCTTTCTTTCAGCAGACTACAAAAAAAAGTGGTAAGCATATACAGACAAAACAAACCAAAATCTACAGGAATAGATGATGTGAAATCACTCTTATTGATGCTATATGTGTGCAGAGGAGGCTCTGGTTATGTAAGCAAGCCATTCCTTGTTGCCTGTTTAATACCATACTGCAAATTGATTTCTCTGTAAACAATACCTCAATACAGAGGAGAATTTGCTATAAGAAACTGACAATCTTGAAAGTTTAATTTTCAAGACCTCAAAAAAATAAGTCTGTAAATGTAACTCCTGATGAATTCCATTAAATATTTTTGTCTTAAGATGAACAAATTCTTGAGTTTTAAAAGGCAGGGTGCAATATACATTTGTGTAAATATATAAATGTAATACATTGTAAATATATTGGCATTAATTCATTATCTTTCTAACCATAAGCATGTGCCTTTAATTCAAGCTTAGGATTTCATACCCAATTACAAGTTGACCTTAAAATTTTAGATATTTCAGCATTTTTTCAAAAAAGCCAAATTATACTGTATATTCAGTAGAGTCCTGTGCAGATCCACTATATTATATTAGACCCAAACCAATATTGAGGGGGAAGGATGAGTAAAAAAAAAAAAATCTATAATTATATATTTAAAAGGTAAACATCAGCCTTTTAGGTGAATATGTGCAGTTTATACAGATACCAGTATTGGAGTAGCATTGTTTATAATTCAAGTCACACAAAAAAAAAAAAAAAAAAAAACACACACACACCCCTCATAATTTAGTAAATGTTACCTGGGAAAAAAAACTAATAAAAGCAGTTTTATTAGAAAACTGACATTTAAGGAACATTAATTATGCCTATTTATGCAGTGCAAGGAAGGGTGTGTTGCATATTAACAACAAGAATTACAATCAATGGAAGAAGGTCCCTGATATATATACAGTGGAACCCCGCTTTACAATATTAATTCATTCCAGAGACACCATCATAGTGTGAAAATATCGTAATGTGAACCCAATAACACACTGTTTTTTGATAGTTCATTCCAAGTCCTCGGAAGCTGAAATTTCCACTATATAACTAAGCTATTTATCTCTGTAAAAGGTAATTTTTATAACAGAAATTGTATTAGTTTTATACTGAATACTGTATTTTCCAATGTAAACCACGCACCTTTTATCTAAGAATAACTCGCCCTAAAATTGTGGTGCGTCTTATACACTGGAATAAACAGTAGAGCGTGATACAAGTTTAAAGAAAAAAAAAAATGCTGATGGTGCCACACATTTTTACTTATTCCCTCCCATCCCAAAAAAATGTTTAAAATGATAATTCATAATTATAAACATTAAAAAAACAAAAATCATAATTTTCATTTAACTTGCATTGGAAAAGCTGTGTCAATGGTGGTGCAGTGATGGAGCTGGAAGAGAATCTTTTACCATCAAGATATCAGGACAACCTTCAGGATCTGGTGTTCTTTCCGATCGTTGCCTCTTGCCACTTATGGTATAAAAACTGTCCAAAATGGTTTGCTTTTGGCGCTTTCTCTGAAGGTTCTTGAAATAACTTAACGCCCAATCTTCAAATCTGCAGGTCATCAATTCAGTGGTTTCAATATCTGGGTTTTTTTCTTACTGTCCTCTTCACAATATCCCATGCAGCAAACATGTCCTTAATTTCTTGAGTTGTTGCTACACAGTCATCCTCCTCGTCTCCACTAATTCCTGGAGTTCCTCTGCTGTCAACTCCCTTCCATGGTCTGCAATTAACTCCTCCACATCTGCCATATCAATCTCTAGAGCCAAGGACTCACCAAGAGTGATAATTTCCTGTTCTAGAACACCTTCAGCTTCAAATCCTTCAAAATCATGGATGACTGAAGGCCATAAGTTCTTCCAGGCTGCACTGAGCTGAAACTTCATTCCAAGAATTGACAATCATTTGTACACAGTCTAAGATGTTAAACCTGGTCTTCTAGAATTCCTTTAAGGTGATGGCTCTGTCTCCTGAAGTCTCTTCAAAGCACTTCTCAAGCATCTTCTTTGTGTAAATTTTTTTAAAGTTGGCAATCACTTGCTGATCCATCAGCTGAAGCAGAGGGGTGGTATTGGGTGGGAGAAATTTGACAGTAATGAAGTTAAATTGCTCCTCCAGAGATTGGGCAAGTTGGGGATCATGACCTGGAGCATTATCCAAAATTAACAGTGCCTTTACAGGAAATTTGTTTTTTTCTAAGTAACCTTTGACTGAAGGACAAAACACTTCAAATATCCATTCATTGAAGAGGTATCTTGTCACCCAGGCCTTGTTAAACCGCCAAAAGACACCCAACCTGCTTTTGATAACCTTTTGCTGTTTAAACACTCTGGGAGTTTCTGAGTTGTAAACCAACATTGGCTTAAGTTTAAAATCACCACAGGCATTGGACCCTAATAGCAGAGTAAGCCTATCCTTCACAGGCTTATGACCAGGCAATGAGGTCCCTTCTTTTGTGATGTATGTTTGCCTAGGCATCCTTTTCCAAAAGAGGCCCGTTTCGTCTGTATTAAAGACTTGTTGAGGACGGTAACCCTCCTTCTCAACGAGCTCTTGAAACTCCACCTTAAAGTTTTCAGCTGCTTCCTGATCAGCACTGCAAGCCTCTCCATGACTTTTAATATCAGACCTTTTTCTAAAGCGGTCAAACTACCTTTGCTAGCTTTACAGTCCCCATATCATGTATCACTAGGTGAAGGTGTTTTAGTCTAGGTCCTCAAAAATCTGCTTTGCATGTTCACAAATGTATTATCCAGGAACTGTATCACCCTTCATTTGTTTTTATTTTAACCACAGCAACAAAAGCCTTTCCATTTCTACAATCAGTTCTCTGTCTTTTTGGACTGTGTTAAATTCATCACTTACGTTAACTTTTTTAAGGTTTTATTTTTGTTTCTCTATGGTAGAAATGGTCGACTGTGAAAAACCATATTCGCGCACCAATGAACTAATTTTAGCACCATCATCATGTTTTTTCACTATTTCTTGTTTAATTTTAATTGAAATTTTCTTCTTACTGCACTCTTTAGGGGCCATATTACGCAATGTTGTATGTTCAAGAATTCAATACAGTAAATTTATGGAAAGTAAGCACAAAAAAATTACTTGAACTAAAGGATACGAAAACAAAACACATGCCCAACATGTTTACAAATGCTGCTACTGGCTGAGACGATAGTCTCTGACCGGACCACGTGGTCCGGTCGGAGACTATCGTAAGCCATTGTAGAGCGAAATACGTAGGCACCGGTGATCACTGGTTAGTAGAATCAGCCACTCAAATTATTAAAATGCACTACACTTTCACCGTTTATTGCTATGTTTTGTTATAAGAATGAATTTTGAATGCATTTGTGATATTTTTCTAAAACACGTTTCTGGAGGTCACAACCATAAAACAATAAAAACAATTTGCTCTTTCCAGTTTATTGGGCTTTTCTGTTAGCGCAAGCTATTATAACTGGGTAGTAAACTCTATCTTATTGCATTTGCGATAATACCGATAACTGGAATTCTGTGGGTTTTTACTTTACAGTATTATAGTGAAATGTGTTTCCCCTTCACTGAAATCATATAAAAAACAAAAATAAATTTTCAGAATCTTCTCTTCATTCCTATTTTTTAAGCTCCAATTAATAGAATTAATTAATTAAAATATAGAATAAAAATTCAATTTGCAAACATGATGACAATATCCCACACTTACTACATATTGTATAGTGAAAGGTATTTTATTATGGAGAGTCCATTGTTAAGTAATTTGATTGTATAGTGAACCCATCGTAAAGTGGGAGTCCACTGTACATTAATATCCATACTTCTTAATCCAGCAGATCTGTGTCTGTCTTGAAGTCTGAAGAGACTTTAAGACAGATACAGAGACCATTCAAGTACCACACAATGCAGCTAGTAGAAAACAGACTACTAAACTGAAAATGGCAAGAGAGATAACAGAATGGGTGCTATCATAGAAGGCTATTCCAAATAGTGATTTCTCGCAAAAGCAGTGGTAAGTAAAAAATTTAAGAAATATATTACTCTCAAGTTCTGCTGAACAAAGCTTTATATTTTCCTAAAATGAAATTTACCTAGGAAGTAGACCCATAACAGGCAGACTAATCCATTTTCTGCTCATAATGCAAAACTGATAAATACAGTTTAAAGGACTGTCATTTGTTCCTAGTCCTCCTGTAATTATAATGCTCTGTGCTTTCTTCCAAAATGAGGCTGAGTGAGAATGGCGAGCACTAGGACTTTCTTGTTGAGGAACAACCTACATAAATGAAATACCATTAACTGCAAATTTTCACATTTACAAAAAATTCGCAGTTCTTCTAGAATATTTAGTTAAATTTCATATTAAGATTTAATTTAGTATTAAGACAATTTTTAAAAAAAATAAGATCAAAATTTTTTTCTGGTGTCTGGTTTTGAATTCTTCGGGTCTACAGTATGCTAAGTGGTGTTACCATGAATGATAAAAAACATTCACATTACATTAATTTACAAATTATGCATATGTGTGTGTGTCAAACTCCCAAACTCCATCTTTGTGAAATCCAAACGAAATTTACCTGATCCCATTTCCATAATGTGACATCCAATATATAGCAATCATTCAGAGCATCATATTCCAAAGTCTTCCCACCAAACAAAACAGCTTTCTCAGCATCTAAATCACCAAACATTTACAGCATTAGATATCTGGGAAAACACTAAACATGTAATCTACAAAAATAAATTTGAAATTTAAGTTACAAAATTTATTGAAAGATCAACATCACATTAATTAGTATTAAATCAAGAAATATTTCCTTTTTTAACAAATGAGAACCTTAATTATATAAAATAAGTTTGAAAGATCAAGTATACATTTTTCATAAATCCTTTGTACATCTTACAATGATAAATAAAATGAAAATAAGATTTAAACTGCACCCCAATGCCACTGGTGTAAATTTAGGGATTAGTTCAAATGTTTTACTGAACGACAGCGCAGTTTGTTATCCTGTGTGCACAACAAGCGAATGTTTGGCAGCAGAAACGACATGACATTCACAATGTCATGTCGTTTCACAGATGCATCCAAGCTGGTGTAATATATTGTTATTCAGCTTCTTACAATGGAGGGAGTCTTTCCAGCAGATGGCAACTTTGTGTCGTGCACACAACTCTACATATGGGCAAATTGTTATAGTGAATTAAGAAATTCTGGAGGATGATCCATGTCCAGAAGGAAATGTTTTCTTGATAGACAATGCCATCAAGACAGACCAATGTATGACAGCTTATGTGTGGCCAGGGGGCTAGTAACAGCACCACTGTCCATGATTTTCATATTTGGAAAATGACAAAATTTCCCCTTCAGAAATAAACTTTGAAAGAAAGGCTACACTTGTACAGTACTATGTACAATAAGTTCCAGTATAGAAATGCAATATTTTTCAGTTTTTTATGAGAATGAACACCTGAAATCTGGAAAATTCTAAGTTGACTGTATTTTCTTGTTTTTTTGTTGTAAAATGTTTTCATTCTAGTGGTTAACATTTTCCAATCTGAGAAGTTGTCAAAAGTGACATAGCTTATCAGCCTAACACATTCTTGCACAAACAATTCTGAGACAGATGATATTTATCTAGAAATCTTTCACTTCTGGTTTAATCATACATTGTTTTAACAATACTGTCCTATCCTTTTTCTTGTTTTGGCTTTGGCTGGCTGGCTCAATTAACGTTAACAGAAACGCAGATAACTGAGATCCTAAGGTACTTCTGAAAATTATGGACTTATATCTCAATGTACACAACGTTGAACGATGTTTAACTATAAGAATGCTTTCTTGTTTATGACAACATATTAATTAAAGGATCATAATTATCTATATTCTAATTTATTCCTAAACAAGTACAAAAATCTATAAAATTATCTCATAAAATAAGTAAATATTCATAGTTGCTGAAGAAGAAATATACGTACATACCATTAACTGTGGCTACTGTCAATGTATGTCGCCACCTTGATGGTGGTATACAGCCTGTTACTTCTACGTGCTTACAGACATAATTTGAAAACTGTAAAAACGAGGAAGTAGATTTTCCAGTATCTATCATTTCTTTAACAGAAACAGCATCTGAATCCAAAGTAGGAGATGTTCCTTGGGATAGTACATTATTTGAATCTAAATGAAATTTTATATTATGTCCCACTAATGGCAATGATGATTCTGCATTAGAACTATTCCTATAACTAGCTGAAGAGCTCTGTGGAAATGGCTTATGTTCACTCTGATCTCTACGTTGTTGGCCACCATCTCTCGGATAAAGTATTAATATTCCATCACATGCTTTGTCAGGTGATGTTCGCCCACCAATAATAAGGATGCGGCTACTGCTTATACAAACCATTGAGTGATGCATTCGATTACCTAAGGGGAAGGTAGTATAAAAACATAAAAATCTGTTAAAAAAAATTCTTGAATAAATTAAAGGGACAATATATTATAATAACCTTTCAATTAATTTACAAATTTTAAAGAAATCTGGTTTAAACTTAAGTTTGCTATCACACAATTGGGTATAACTTAGAATGGTCCTCTATTTACGATACCAATGTGGTCCAAGAAAGCACAACTGAAATCAAAACATTTTTTTATTCAAAATAATTGGTACGAACAAAAGATATACAACTCATCATTTGTCAAAGGCTTTACATTCCCTTCTCAGTGGTACGCCTAAAGAAGGAATACTGTGTTACAATGAGATATTATTTGTCCATTATTTTACACATTGCACATATATTTTCACCTTCTGTATCAGTGTTCTGTTGGGAAGTCTTGAAATAGTTACTTCCTTTATTCAATAAAGTTTGCCACTCCCAACTTTATTACAAACAAATACTGCAAGAAAGTGGCAGAACACCTTACCATTGTTGTTTTCACTAACATAGCACATTGGTATCTACGGCCATATTTGTGTTGTGTGTGTGTGTGTGTGTCCATTGGTTAATTTTCATGTTATGCAGGCTGAAAACTCAAGAATAACTCTATTCCTTCCTTCCCTCACTTTTCAGAATTCCTCCAGTGTCCAAAAAGCTACAAATTGAAACTTCTCATAATGAGAAAGAAGTGTCAAAATTACCACATTGTCATGGAAGATGGCAGAGCAACAGAGATAGTGGTCATCAGAAAGACTACTGCAGCACTTACTGATGTTTCTGTTTAAGATTCATTCATATACGCTCTATAACAATGAAATCGCAGCCAGGCTGCTGTTGTTGTTATTATTTGGTTTTTAGGAGCATTAGCAACTAAGGCCATATTGCTCCGGGGATATGCGGTGGTCATTCCCTGACCTTTCCGCAACCTCCGTATTTGGTGGTCATGGGCTCGTACCCGGTCTAATCAAGAAGCTTGTTTATTTTTTTTGTTTTTTTGGTTTTTAGGAGCATTAGCAACTAAGGCCATATTGCTCTGGGATATGTGGTGGTCATTCTCTGAACCTTTCCGCATCCTCCGTATTTGGTGGTGACGGGCTTGAACCACTGTCTAATCAAGAAGAGTGTGCTACGCACTGCTGCTCCTACCCACCTGGCTATGGAGGCACCTTGCAGCCAGGCACCCTGAAATTGTTGCTGCCACCCTGAAGAAACAGGAATACAGAGAGGATACTTAAGTTATACTAGCCAAGGAATAAAGGAACACATATTAAAAGTTGCATGCACAAAACAGAGAGAGAGAGAGTGTGTGTGTGTGTGTGTGTGTGTGTGCGCGCACGCATGCACACACGCGCACACCCTTTAATGACACAAAATGATGCTTGCAACGGACAGATGAATATGATGTAAATCCACCATGGTCGCAGATATACTGAGTCATACAGGTGTCAAATAACCTCTGTGTGTTAACCACCAAGGCTCTTGCACACGATCCTGCAAAACATCCATGGTCTATGCTAGCTGTGGCTGGCTGTGTAGATGGTGTCCAACCATAGCCCACACATCCTTGATGGGGGAGAAATCTGGGAACTGGCTGGCAAAGACAGTATGTCCACACCAGAAAAACGTGCAGAGGAAACCTCTGCAGTATGTATGTTCAGGCATTATTCTGGTGGAAAATAGTATCACACACTCCAGTAAAGAAGGCAAGAGTGAGGAGTTCCCGAATCTGTGACATAGCAGTGAGCAATCAGGTTGTCATTGAACACCAAGGATGAACGTCAAAACTGATTGCTTCCCAAACCATAAACACCATCAGGATGTGCAGTATGGCATTCAACAATGGCTCTAGGATCACAATGTTGTTGTCGTACTTGGAGCCCGATCATCAGACTCCAAGCAGACATGGGCCATTCTGTATCCCAGGCAGCCTGTGCATGGCACAATTCCATCTATTCAACAATGAGCAGCAGTCAGGGGTAGCTGATGCAATGGCCGGTATACATGACAGTCCCTTCTTGCAGTTAGCATGCAATGGTGTGATGGGGTGAGAGCCAACTGATATAACAGCTTGTTGGACGGTAGCCAACATGGCTGAAGGTGAAGTGTAACTCTGTTGATGGATAAGATGATCCTCCCATTCAACGAGCAGTTGTACCTTCCTGCCACCACTGTTGCCAACATCGGTGCACTGTGGTATACAACAAAAGCAACCATCCAGCCTCTCAAAGGCTGATAATCTGCCCTCTGTTAGAGTCACTGAGTTGCTGTTATCGGTGTCAAACATAATGCTTCGACATTCTTTACAATCTCCTTGCACTCTGAAGTTGGTTCCTGCAAGACAGAAACCTGTTAACTGCATCACACATGCACTGCTTTGAACTCCACGATCTCTGTGTTTGTTTTTATATTAGCCGAAGCTTCCACCCGATTGGTCCTGTATTTTAATCATTTGTATATCTCAGTTCAACTCATCTGCTGCCGATTTGCATGAACTTCCAACCATTCTGGGTGTTGTAATTTCAATGTCAAGTACAAAGGGTACTAGGAAAGTTTTGCAATACAGCTTTGTTTATTTAATTTTTTCAAAGTAATTTCCTCTACATTCAATACACCTCTCCATCCCCCGAAACCAATCTTTAAACCAGTTCTGCCAAGTTTCACTAGGGAGTAAAGCACACTCGTTGTCCCAAGCCCGTAGAAGGTCCTCATCACTGGAAAACCAGCTCCCTTTTAGCTTCATTTTCACATGCGAGAACAGTGCAAAGTCGCAGGGAGCAAGGTCTGAACTGTAGGGAGGGTGCTCGAGAAGTTTCAGTCCTGTCGTGGTCAAATATTCGGTGCAGGCTTTGGCGCGGTGAGCTAGAGCATTATCGTGATGGAGGTACCAGGTGTCCATTCTTGACTTTGGCCGCAGGTTCTTCATAGATCCAATGACTTTAGGCAGGCATTGTTCAGTATACCACTTAGCTGTGACTGTCTTCTGCGTGTCCAAAACGACACGTTCCACAATTCCATTTGATTTGAAAAATACAGCTATCATTTTCTTCTTTACAGATCGGGATTTTCTGACAATTACGGGTGTGTCGTCATCATCAAAGACCCAAACTTTGTTTTGAGCCTTGGTCGGCAGATCGTAATAGTACAGCCAAGTCTCGTCACCTGTCACGATGTTGTTCACATACCGAGATTGTCCCTCATCAAACTTTTTTAACATCTCCCGGCACCAAGTCACACGTCGTGTCATCTGCTCTTCAGTCAGTTGATGCGGCACCCAGAGAGAACAAAGTTTCTTCACGTGCAAATGATCTTGCAGAATCGAACGAATTGCTGGTGCATTTAGGCCCAAAGTATCCTCTATCTGTTGGTAGGTCACTCGCCTGTTTTCGTCAAGCATTTTCCTCACGGCAGTAACGTTTTCCTCCGTAACTGACGTTCGTGGCCTTCCCGGCCTCTCAGAATCCTCCAGAGTGAAATTTCCCCTTTGGAATCCTCCAAACCACCTGAATATCGTTGTACGATGTGGACAATCATCATCTAGTGCAAAAGTCATTTCTTCTAAGCACTGGTCTGTGGTTAAACCACGCACGAAATTATACCGCAAAACTGTCCTTATCTCATTTCGTGACCACGATGCCATCGCAAGCACTTTACACTCTCACTACTAATGAATAACTGAGCCCATCGACTTGGCGCGGCGGCTACTATGCATGTATGAACATATCTCAACATGCAGCAACAAGCAGCTTCCTGTGATTCATTGTTGCGTCATATTGCAAAACTTTCCTAGTACCCTTTGTATACAGTGTTGTACAAAAAAAAAAACTGCATCACTTGGGAATTTTTCAAATAATGTGTTTTGAACTGCATTGTGGGTTGCAAAAATGTTCGAAATGCATTTGTTAGATGAGATATATATCTCTATGAATGAAATACAATAAAACGACTCCAACTAATATACCTAATTTCCATAAATATCTTCCCAAAATGCGTAATTAATGGAAATATGAGAAATCATGACAACCAAACACATTTTATTGCATTTACGTGTACAAACTGAAATGACAAGTTAATGTATTAGTATTATGTACTGTAAATCAGCAAAATAAGTCCTCAATATTTTGTTGTTCCTTCTCGACCTGCAATTACAGCCTTGCAATGATCTGGCATAGAATTAATTAACTTCTGAATATAAGGTTGCCCAATTTCGTGGTACCACACCCTTACGATCTCCCAACTAAATCTTACTTGTTGGCTACTTCTGAGCAATTTTAGATGACATTATGTACCAGCAATTTTCAATAGTGTCAAATCTGACTGTTGCTGGCCAGTCCAACACTGTAATGCCAGCATTTCTGAGGTATGACTGCACCTTAAGGGAGAAAAACATTTTAAGCCTTGTGAGACAAGAAGACAAACTCATCATTAAATCTAAATAGCATAAAACTTACCAATTTTGCTGTGTGGCAAGGTGCTGAACCCTGTTGAAAAATGCAGTTTTGGATGTCTGTGTGGTGATCCCTAATAACAGGTTTCAGGCACTCCTCCAAGATGGCAGTGTAGGTTTTTGCATTCACCGTTCCATTAATAAACTTAATTTGCCCAACCCCTTTTCTTGTTATGCATCCCCAGACCATGTGACTTGACCGGCTGGGAACTTTACAGTCAGTGTTATGCAGTCAGGATGGAATGCCTGCGATTTTCGTCTTCTGACATATTGCTTCCCATCCGAGCCATGCAGGTTGAATTTCGATTCATCAGAAAAGATGACAGTGTTCCATTGTTCCATTGCTCTTTTGTCTATGAAACATGTATTTTATCCCAAGCAAGTCATTTCTTCCTCATTTGTTGGGTCAACAAAGGCTTCTTCTTTGGTCGATAGGCATGCAGACCACATTCTGAAAGCTGTCTTTGAATAGTTCATGCACTTTTTTTCGATACCAGAGGCGATCACAGAGGTCAGTTTTAGATCAGGACTATAACTAGCATGGCGATTATGAAGGCATAGCCGTTTCAAATATCAATCTTAGGAAGACATAGTCACTCTTATGGCCCGATTCAGGTCTTTTCTTCACATCACTGGTTTCACGCGTTAATTTCAGCACCTGGGATACTATTGACAGCCTGTTTTATCAGCAATAGCACGTTTGGAAAGCCCTTCCTGGGACAAAGCAACAGCTACACGTTTTTTTCTTGGTGTCAACTGAACATATGGAGCCATGCTTACACCTCTGCAAAATAGGATACTAATGAGAATGTATACCCTTCCAACGCCATATTTATAGAAATGGCTGATGCAATAGAAGTGTTATCTGATGCAATACCTTTGCTTTGCAACAAACAAAATGACTGTAATCAAATAATATCTTATACGTTTCACTACGAATGTTACTTTTTTTAGGATGATGCAGTTTTTTTGTCCGCCACTATATATATATTTTAACTAAAGTATAAGGTGGTCCATAAATAAGGAAACGTGTTTGACTGTAAATAACAACACTATTTTACATATACATTTTAATTAATGTTGGCACAACATAAAGGGCATACATAAACTTAAAAAAAAAAAAAAAAAAAGTCCAATATAGTCACCACTTTGTTCTTTACAAAACTGTTTTGGGAACACAACAAAGCACAATTCCTCAGAAATATTTTCAAATTCTCTAACTGTTGACATATGAAGCTCCAGTACAGGCCTGTGCTTATTACTAAATACTTTATCTTTTAAGAATCCCCACAAAAAGTAATCACAGGATGCTAAATCTGGCAACACAGTAGCCATTCAAGCGAACCCTGCCATCCAATCCATCAACTTGAGAACCTTTTATCTAAGAATTCGTGGACAATTTTTGCATAGAGAGCTGGTGCTTCATCCTGCATAAAAAAAGCGGTGCTGAAAACTGTGGACAGCATTAATGGAATAATTAATCTATGTCTATTTCTCTCATAATTTTGCCTTCAAAGATGCCATACAGCTGCCTGTGACTACAGCACAACAATTAGGTAAAACAAATAAAAGTGAATATACACAACATATATAACAATAAACTTTAAATAAGTAATAAAAATGGAAAAAGGAAGAAAATCAGTATAGCAAATATCAGTGGCTCTAAAGCATTACCACATGTTGCAGAAATATAATTAGAATATAAAATAAGAATATGCTAGTCGTTATGGCAAACCAAGTATATGGCAAGTAAAACAAACTAGTAAATAATTACAGCAAAAAATGAAGGGGGAATAAATCAAGTCAAAGGGTGTTCCAGAGGAATGTACTCTTAAAATAATTTTCAAAATATGCCAATTATTCAAATTTAGTGAGGTTCCCCACTGATGGCACCAGATTGCAAATTTGCATAAAAATATCACTATAAACATAGACAAAACCAACGCCAACAATGTGACCTTTCAAAGGTGAAACAAAGGAAAAATAATAAAACAGACATTGGCCTTTCAAAGATTTTTTTATTTATTGTTTCATCCTGTTGGTCACATTGTTGTGGTTAATTTCATCTCCTTTATAGTGATATTTCATGCAACTTGGTCCTTGAGGCTGTTATAGACATTCTCTCAAGTATGACAAGCTGGGCTTGCTACCTGGAAGTCTAAAATACTGATGGAACTGATATTCGGGTAACACTTGAGTCAAGATGACCAAATTTCAGTAAAGTCCGGTCATTCTGTAACAACCAAATCCTCTGCTTGCATCTTCATGATGGCGGGACTGTTAGTTACACTCATTTGGTCACCTCCAGTATACTAGGTGCTGTATTTTTGGACTTGCACATGAGTGATAACTAACAGTCCCACCATTGTGAAGGTGCAAGCAGAGGATATGGTTATCACAAAACAACCAGACTTTATTGAAATTCGGTGCAAACCAATGGCTGAAGTGTGGCGTCCACACCACACAGAAGAATACTAGGTGGTAGATGACTCTCATCAACCAGTGCAATACCACCACTTTGCTTATTGGAGGCTTAAAGTGGTGGAAACTACTTCAAGCCTCTAACTTTGCTGTGGTGTTTAGTTTCCACAGCAAAGCTCCGGCAATCCCCCAGCTCTTCCATCATGCAGTACAATTGATATCTTTTTTGAGGTTATAATAGGCATAGTGATGAGATCCAATCTTCCTTACATCCAAAGGTACAATGCAACAACTAGTGTACAATCTCACTGCCTCTACTCTGCCAGACAGTAACTGTCCAAGCAGTGTATATGGGTGGCAGGGTATTGTCGAGCCATGTTATGGCAAAGAGCTGGGCATATTCTTGCTGTGTGTACATCATATCTAAAAATTGTATTACTTCAACATGTTCTCCTCACCTTTTCTTACTACCAAATACACCATTAACAGTCAAACTAGAAGAACAAACTGATCTGCAAAAAGTAGTAGCCACTGCTGATAGCCAGATCAAGAGTATTATTTCCTATCTAACATGCTGCTGTAGAAAACAGTCATCCCAGAAATTGCACAAGTCTTGGTAGTCCATGAGTGACCAACTGTCAAATTCCAGTCAACATCTGGAAAGTTAAAATCCCCAATTAGGACATTCTGATTTGTTGGCCACTGTTCTGAATTGGCTTCTTTAATTCCCACTCTCTCTCTCTTCAAAACCACTCCAAACACATGCCACATCCTTTTACTGTCCAGCTTCAATCTCACAGAACCAACTTTTCTCTTTTCTTCTAATTTATTCCTTGAACTTCCGTTTCCTGGAATAACTTCCCTTAATATGTATTTCCAGAAAATTAGAATCTACAGAAATTCAGGTCTAATGTTAACAAATGCATTTTTCATTTTCTTACCTTTAACCCATACGTGGTACTAAGTACTTTAGGTTCTAATATCGTTCGTGCTTGGAGTTTTCATAAAAAAAAAAACTGGGATCAGGTGCCATCAAATGGGAAAAACTAATTTCAATTAAATGACACTTTTCTAAATTTATATTTTGTATTTTTTTTTAACTAACTATTTTAGGAGCACATCCCTTCTGCAACACCTTTATTTCGATTTATTCCACCCTCTTTGTTGCTGTAGTTAGGTATTGGTTTACTTTTAATTACCACACAACTGGCATATTCTTATTTTATATTCTAAGTGTGTTTGCGCGTGTGTATGTGTGTGTATGCTGTGCGCATACAGTATGTATCAGAGGCAGAATGGGTCAAAAATTCTTAAGGGGCAAATTTGTAGCGGCCTCATTCTAGTGTTTTATGGCCAAAATTACACTGGCCTCCGGCCCATAGAGTTTCCCCAGTAAGTCCTATGGCCAGTCTGCCTATATAGTGCTGTATATAGTGCTATTGTGATAACCATTGTATGTATGTATGATGCAAAAAATAATTTTGATATCATATACTTGGATTTCAGGAAAGCTTTTGATACTGTTGCACGTGGAAGACTACTGTATAAATTGGAACAGTATGTCATTAAGGGCAATTTTCTACAATGGATAAAAGGATGATTGAGTGGGAGAAGACAGAGAATGGTAATCAATGGACACTGCTCTTCATGTACTAATGTTATTAGTGGAGTCCACCACGGTTCGGTGTTGGGACCATTGTTGTTTTGTATATTTATCAATGATATTGATGAAGGTATATCAGGCTTAATGTCAAAATTTGCAGATGATACAAGGGTTGTTAATGACAGTATGCTACTGCAACAGGATCTAGAAAAGTTGGACAGATGGGCTGAAAGTGACAACTGAAGTTTAACATTGACAAATGCAAAGTACTACATATGGGAAGCAGTAACCCCAGAGAAATGTACCAACTGTGCAGTACTACACTCAGGGTAGTGGAGAATGAAAGAGACCTGGGGATAATTGTGCAGTCAGATATGAAGTTTTCTGAGCAGTACAGACAGGCTGCCAAAGCAGGCCATGGAGTTTTGTCAATGATATACAGGAATTTTGCTAGCAGGGATAAGGAGGTGATTATCCCCCTGCATAAGGTAATGGTCAGGCCACCTTGAGTACTGCGTACAGGTCTAGAGGCCTGCGTACTGGAGACTAGAGGTCTACTAATGCTAAAGTTAGCATTAGTAGAGGCATATGATGCAAGAAAGCAAGCTTATACACCATCAGCCAAAAAAAAAAAAAAAAAACCCGATTTCATTCATCCATCCATTCACTCCAAATGTTTGTCTACTTCTGCCTTGAATTTATTTAAGTTGTCAACTTCTATAACAACAACAGATGGAAGTTTGTTCCAGCAATCAACCACACGCTGGCTAAAGGCAAACTTCCATAGAGATATTCTAAACCTGTCTTTCCTCAATTTGAATTTATGTCCCCTCAGGCGATTAATCTGGGCAAGAGGCAGAATCCCATCAGCATTGAGCTTGCTCAAACCATTCAAGGCCTTATAGACCTCAATCAATTTGTATCATTTTGAGAAAAATAATTCACTAAAAGGCTAATTAACCTATTTAAAAGAAGAGACATTACTGCTCTGATAACAGTATCTCAGCTTTTAAACAAAATTTGGTAGTCATTTGTTTGAAGGTCAAATTTTCATGCAATCATTTTCCTATTGCTAGGATGTTTGGATTTTTTTTGCCATTAATTACCAACTTATTTTCTTAGTCACAATGAGCAAGGGACTTAATAAAGCACTTCCACCTCATCTGATAATCAAATAATTGTGTTGCCACAAATGGCTCAGTTTAGTGCATGTTTATAAATGATGTGATCAAAAATTTTGGAGGATGTACTAATATTTGGGAAATGATGAAGCTTACAAGCTATTTGGATGGATCTCCTTTGAAGTGGTCTCCTTGATACTGAATACATCAATTCCAATGGTTCTGCAACTTCTGAAAACATTCATGATAGACTTCTTTCAGAATTGCCAATAGAGTTCCTATGTCGTATTTCTGAATAATCTCCTTGGCTGTTGCAAATCATTGACCTTTCAAGGGAGCTTTAAGCTCGGGTAAAAAAAAAAAAAAAATCACAGGGAACTAAATCTGATGAGTGGTGGAGTATCTTGCAAGAAATTTTTGAATGGAAAGAGGCATTGTCACGTTACAAGTGCCAATTGCTTGAAGCCCACTTTCCTGGTGGTTTTCATCAATCACTATAGAACTGTTTTGTAGTTCAAATTCATAATGAACAAGTCAAAAAAATATGATAAGCAGGATCTTCGCATTTGATCAAGATTGTTTTTCTTGCTTTTTTTGGGCCTTGAAGAAGATAGTCTTCCATAGGACTAGGCCTTTGTTTCAAGTACATAGCCATGCATCCATGATTCATCACCAGTAATGACAGTGACAAATCATGTCATTATTGTCATGATTATAGTTATTTATTGTCGTGATCTTTGTCAATGCCACTGCTGACTGGCATTGACAAAGATCCTGACAAGTGAGAACTTGATGCTCTTGGCAATCATCAGTAAGGAAGTGGGCCGCAAACTCAGCTGAAGGGCATCACATTCCCAAATCTTGTGTTAAAATTTATCGACATGACCCATAAGCGATAGCAATTTCATACATAATTTCTTGGATAGTTAAATGTCAACTGCTCCTGATCAGATTATGAACATGAGTGACTGAATCATTTTTGAAGTTGAAGGCTGCCAGATGATCATCTTCAACAGACAAGTGGTACTCTTTAAACTTTGCAAACCACTGAAACGTCTTCAAATGTCACAGCATCTTCTCTAAATGCTGATTTTAACACTCCACTGGTTTCTTTTGCACTTTTCCTAATTCAAAACAAAATTTAATGCAAATTTCCTGCTAAGTAAAATAACTCAATGAATCTTGTTCCAAACATGTTGAAACAAGTCACGACTCATTACAATGCCACAATTTTAAAATACAAAGTCATTCCCTAAACTTTATGATTACATCTCATATTTATTCCTCCGTTTACTAAACTTTAACAAGCATATAGAAGAAAATTCTCGTAACAAAGCTCAATTTTCCAATATGGCTATATCTACTAGGAGAGATTAACAAGAAGTAATCTATACACACAATATTTATTTGTTTCAGGGAAAATAATGCCAAAGTTTAAAAAAAGTAGTGATATTTTGTTAATTGCAAATATCATGATATGGTAACTTCAATTAATGGGTGATAAATCTCCAGCTTAAAAAAAAAAAAATAAGCTTTACCTAATAAGTTTATACCATCTTCCAAAGTACAGCTCATGGAATTGCCTGAATGATCAGACAATACAACATCATTTAATCTTTCATGCTTTTTATTCTTCTGTCCAAAGCCACCATGAGTCAATAACAATCCACTTGACAAAAGAACTGTTTGGTGTCCAAATCTAATATTATGTCACAAAAAATTTTTAGAATACATTATTGTAGCAAAACTTTATTTTATATATACTCAAATTTCAATCCTCATTATTAAAAAAATATAATATGATACTTAATTCTGTTTCAGGAGCTTAAGGATCCTACATTATGATAATTCAATAAAATGGAATGTGGCAGTAATTCTTAACATGGTTTACAACCCCATGATCCAGGTATACAAGTATGTTGAAAACCGTTGCATTAAAAGATATCATAAAATAAAAAATGCAAATCCTTAAATATTTTTCGCAAACGTTACTTGGTAAGTACTCCTACACTGGATAAATGGTTTACTAAGCACCGTTTGTATTCATCATTGCATAGTTCAGTGTGGATTCTTCTAAACACATTTTACTTTATGAAGACTTTATTTCGCTCAAACAACCACCAAACATATCCCCTTGAAATACATTTAACAACATTATTTCAAATATTTTTCTGGGCCTAACTAAACACATTTTATTGCACACCTTTGTTCTACTTGAAAATCCAGAGGTGTACATAAAATATTATTTTATTCTGCAGAAAAAAAACTGACAAGGACAGATAAGTAACAGATTACAACCTGCAAAAAGACATTATTTGGCTGAAATATACCTGGAGAGGTATGTTCCATGCTATTACTTTCAAAATACCCATATGTCACTTGCAAAATCCAGAGTGTTCAGTTGTGCCTGCAGTTGGCAGTATGTGGTCCATATGATAGCATTCAATTTTCAGCTTAATAAGCATATATAAATAAACTTGCTCTTCCATGTGATTTTAAATATATAAATAGTTTTGGCTTTCTTCATTAAAGTTATCATCAGTAAAATATTACAATTTTAAAAAATTATTTTTCAGCTTTTTGATATGAACAAATAATTACCATATTTACTGGACCATAAGATACTTTTGACAATATGGTCAAAATCTCCAAGACTATTTCAGATCACACATAACTGAGACAACAAAAAGGGCAGTTGATGAATTACACAGGGATAACTGTAATTCCAGGACGCCTTATCCAACTGTAACCACTGGAAACTCAGTTGCTATAATCTTTAAAAAATTCATGCATGAGGAGCATACCAAATGGATAAAGCACCAAATCACAAGTTGACACAATAGAATGAATGAAGCAACTATTTCCCAGGTATGCAAATGGGTAAAAAATTAGTGGGAGTTTGTGAAACATTAGAGAGCTTCCACATCGCTCAATAAATGGAATCAGCAACATCATTGATGGTGATAAAGATGATGCACTCTTTGCAGAAAGTGAAAGTTCAGGCTGTAACATCAGCAATGACATGATACTGGCTCTATACAATGAGTAAAAGTTTCATTCTGTACCGACCTTTTGTTTAATATGCACTTTTAAATTTGTTACAAATATATGCAATAAAATATTTTTTCCCAAAATTTAACTTCTTAAATGTGGGTATGTCTTACAGTCTGCATCTTACTGTCTGTAAAATATGGTCATCACTTTTTTTTGACCACATAAAAGAAATGATTATACAGAAACATTTTTAAACTATAGCTTCACTAATGCTTCACTTTTTTTTTTTTTTGACCACATAAAAGAAATGGTTATCCAGAAGCATTTTTAAACTATAGCTTCACTAATGCTATTAACAAATGAATTAAAACAGCCTCAGTGCATTCTATGCGCCTCCGTAGCCATGTGGGTAGGAGCAGCAGTGCGTAGCACACGCTTCTTGATTAGACCGGGGTTTGAGCCCGTGACCACCAAATATGGAGGATGCGGAAAGGTCAGGGAATGACCATCGCATATTCCCGGAGCAATACAGCCTTGGTTGCTAGTGCTCCTAAAAACCAAATAACAAACAACAGATCAGTGTGTCTTCTGCAATAAAGTCCTAAGTGCAAAAAGTCAACTAATGACTCAAAAAATTTGAAAACTGGAGCATTTCAAAATCATGCAGAGTTTGCAAAAGACAACAAATTCTTTAAAAAGAATGAGTGCATTCTGAAATCTGAGTGAGCTCCACTGGTCACTTTGCATAGGCAAATGAAGCTACTGTTGAAGTTTCCAATCCCATTCATCTCCATACTGCTGAATGTAAGAAGTCCACAAACTTGAGAGGATCTCATCAAGCCACATCTAGAAGAAGGAGTAAAGCATATCATTGAAGAGTAATAAACAATAAAGGTGAACCATATATCACTGTCAAACAGCAGTGTGTGAAGTGATGACATAGTGTTGTTTGTCTAGCAGCACTGGTGGTTACCCAGAACTCTGCTTTTGTTTCTCTGTACAACAGAGTGGTTACAGAGAAACAGTAAGTATACAGAACTCTGTAAAGCCAGAATGTGTGTAAAGTGCAGTTTGTGTCAGCGTAGAGTAGGGTTGAGCTGTTCTTCTGGCCATTCAGCTGCAGAACCCCTGCTTAGGACCCCATGTTGCCTGTCGCTACCACATGGAAGCCCAGGCAGTGGTCAGGAAGAAAATTCTGGCTAGTCCAGCCACAGGGTCACCCAAGCTTTCCAGGGTGGAACCAATGAAAAAAAAAAAAAGGAAAGGGGCAGTTGTAGTGACAGCAACCATTTGAAATAGTGGCTATTAGCCAGGCAAAGATGAAAAGGGAGTTGCAAGGACGGATGGGAGCCCAAACTAAAAGACAGATATAGGCTTAGACTAGTAGTCCCACACTGACAAGCCAATGTCAGAAAGTCACATCTGCATAAGATGAAAAGGGAGTTGTAAGGTGGGATGGAAGCCCAAACTGCAAAGATGAAAAGGGAGTTGCAAAGTGGGATGGGACCCCAAACTAAAAGACAGACATAGGCTTAGATTAGGAGTCCCACATCGAAAAGCCAATGTTAGGAGTCCCACATCGACAAGCCAATGTCAGCAAGTCATATCTGCGTAACAGTGAAGAGGGCAAGTCCTTGATAGTTGTTGAATCAAAAGTATTTAGTTCAGACAATGATGGTATGCTGGCAAGGTTTCTTAGAATATTTCTGAGTCTGGTAAAACCTTCTTGGGCAAACAGTGAAAGTGCAGTGTATTCTCCTGATTACTAAGGAAGAGATGTTCCTGACCTGAAGGAAGTCTTTGCAAGGCAGTAATTAATTTTGCTCAGTAATCATTATAGTGTGGGCAATGGTAAAAGTATATGTTCCCAGTCCTCTGGGAACCTGCAGATGCAATGCAGGTCTTACCTAAGCTGGCCAGTTTGACATTTAGGGAGCCATGTCCAGTGATGATGAAAGAGGCAAATAACCTTGAGGCGAACCAGGGGCAGGTGAAGGCAACTTGTGGGATGAATTTTTAGGTAACGCAGCCTTTTGGTCATCAGGATTGCCATATTGTTGTAGATATCTTCTTCTTCTCAAGTTTGAGGTTTTTAGTCAGGTTTATACTATAGTGAAAGAAGGTAGTAGGTATGCTTTTCCTGAGATGGTAGGCATGTCCACAGTGAATGACCTTAAGGTCAAGGGATAGGCTGCCGACCAAGACCAGACAGGCAGTTGTACTAACTGTGCAGCAGGCCCTCGAAATAATAGCATGGTGCATTGGATTGTTTGGAGCTTCTGTGTATTTCTGGCAAGCATGGGTCTGATGAACCAGGTGCCAGTGCCATAACAAACTATAGGCAGGAAGACAGCCTTGTAAAACAGTGAGAGGGTTCAGCTGCAAAGGCCCCAATCCTTGTGTACGATTCTTTTCACCAATGATGATATTTTCTGATTTTCACGACAAGATATTGAAGATGTGAAGAGAAGGTGAGGCTGCTGTCGATTATAATCCAACAATATCTGAGGTCTGCAACTAGACCAATAGAAGTGATGCCAATCTTAATGACAGATGGTCTTCTGATATTCAGTCCCCCATTTAACAGGATAGCTTTTGTTTTGTTGGGGGATATCGGCAGTTTCCACTGCTCCGTCTATTGGGTGAAGCAGCTGATGACAGTTTTTGCTCATTCAAGTAGACTCGTAATATTTGTTGGAATGGTGAGAACCAAGTCATTGGCAAAAGTGATGCACCCAACCTCAAAGAAATTTATCTAAGACAATGGACCAGAGGAAAGGTCCAAGGATCGTACCCTGAGGACAACCCCTGGTGTCAGGAAGAATTGCTTGCTTGTAGGCAGTAGTAACGAAGATAAATCTGTTATGGAGATAGCTCTGCAGGCAAGAATACAGGTTCCCCAGGAAGTTTGGCATGACAAAGGCTACCAGAGGTTGTCAAAGATGCCACAGAAGTCAATTGTGATAGCCGGAAGTTACTTTTATTTGGTGGTATAAATGGTAGATTGTGTCTCTGATACTGCATCCAGTTTTGAAGCGAAATTGATGGGAAGAACCAAGATACTGAGCTGCATATTGTGAGGATAGACTATGCTAAGTGCTCCAGGATTTTTCCAAGAACAGATAACAGAGCTATTGGTCAGCAGGATGTGGGCAGGTGGCATGGGTGGCTTCTCTGGGATTTTGAGGATTAAACAACAAACATTTGTGGTCTTCCAAGCATCAGGGAAAATGCCTTCAGCCAAGCATTTTTTGTATAGGAAGAGAAGCATGTTGGGGCAGATCATCATCAGCTTCTTGAACACTTTACAACATCTATCAGGTCTGGTCCAGGGCACTTATTGTCTCTCATTTTGTCCAGTGCAAGAAATAACTCATCCTTAGTGAAAGATTCATTGTTGAGTGAATTTTGGTTTTAGCTGTAAGTCTCTATTTGGACTTCGGTAGTAAGCCATAGGTCAGCAGAAAAAAGGTGATCTAAGATATTGTTGATCGGTTTGTCCCAAGTACGGGTAATGCCGCTATTGGGCTTAATAGTTAGCATTAACATTGAGGCATATGATTCAAGAAAGCAAGCTTATACAGCAGTAGCCAAAAAAAAAAAAAAAAAAACCCCTTCCTATTTCACCCATCGATTCATTCCAAATGTTTGTCTAGTTCTGCCTTGAATTTATTTAAGCTATCAACTTCCACAAGAACAAATGGAAGTCTGTTCCAGCAATTGTCTTTCCTCAACATTGAGCTTGCTCAAACCATTCAAGGCCTTATACACCTCAATAAGATCACCTCACAGGTGCTTAGTCTCCAGATGCTGCAACTTGCAGAACTTAAGCCTTTCTTCATAAGCGCACCCCTTTGTTCCTCTCACCAATCTTGTTGCCCTTCTCTGTACTCATTCTAACAACTATACATCCTTCCTAAAATGAGGCCTCTAGACCGTATGCAGTACTCACAATTTAGGGGGATGAATCATAGACAGATAAATCATATGGGGGATCTCCTCATGTTGGCAGTTAAGGGATAGGGCAAGTTGACAATGAAAATTTTCTACACAGAATATTTGGGGAAATAGAGCAGAGCATGGTGTGTTTACAGTGATAATGATGATCTACCACTAATAGAAGGATTTATTCAGGGCATTAAATCAAGGTTTCTTGTTGATAGTGGGGTGTCCATCACCCTACAGGTGCAGAAATTTTTGACAAAATTAAACATAATAAGAATTTAAAACAGAGGTCTCCCGAAGTTACAGTATGTGGGATCACCGAAACATAGTACCTTTAAATACAAAAATCACTGTAAAGTTAACTTTAAATGGGAAGTCATTCACAGTTGATGCTTTTGTGGCCTTAGATAGGTTGAGTCCTCGATACGAACTGATTTTAGGGTCAGATGTTTTACGGAAATTTTCTTTTATATTAGACTCAGGGAAGAGAATTTTAAGATCTGTACCACTTGGGATTTGCATGAGAGAAATAGGGATGCAAGACCGAATCATGGGTGACCAAAAACCCTGTGTGGGAAAACTAACCTCAAAACACATTATTCCACCTAGCACAGAGACAGTTTTAACTATTCAGTGTGCAAACACATTTCATCCAGGACAATTGGTTCTGGTAGAGCCCATGACCTGGGTAGTAACAAATTGGCAGTTGGAAACTTTTTAGACAAGTTGTCCAGAGACAGAAAGGTTGCAATTGTAGTAGCAAATACGTCATCTAAGCCACTGCATCTCACAGCAGGCTAGCAAAAGTTGAATGTATTAATATGCAAAAGATTAATTTTGCAGGTAAACAAAAGAGTGATAAGAAATCGTCTCCACTGAAGATTTTGAACTGAATCATTTGACTGTTAATGAACGCCAAGAACTAGTTAAGCTATTGAATAGGTACAAAGATGTTTTTGCAAAATCTCCTTCCCAATTGCAATACCAAAACTGCAGTGGTGATATTGTTCCACTGTAGTCCAACACAGAATAAAATTAGAAATAGTCTTCCAATCAAGCAGAGAGCCTAACGCACGCCCTATGCCTTGCAAAGACAGGTTGAAAATCAGGTCAATGAATTGTTGGATGCAAGCATAATTTCACCGAGTGCGTCACCATATTCAGCTCCAATTGCAATGGTGAAAAAACGGGATGGTTCACTTAGCATGTGCATTGATTTCCGTAAGCTTAATGCCAAAACTGTTGCCGATAACTTTCCTATACCTCAGATAACTGAAATTTTGGATATTCTGGGAAAAGCACATTACTATATCACTCTCGATCTTCAGTCAGGGTTCTGACAGATTCCTGTCCACCCTGCAGACAGACAGAAAACAGCTTTTAAAACTGGCCACACCTTGTACGAGTTCAGAAGACTGTCGTTCGGGTTAAAAAATAGTCCAGCAACGTTTGTGAGGGCCATGTCTATTATCCTTCAAGACCTCAGAAAAGAGTCCATCTTTTGCTAACTGGATGACATCATTATCGTAAGTGAAAATCTCAAAACGCATATGATAAGATTAGAAATAGTCTTCGAATGATTGAGACAATATGACCTTAAACTCAAGATATCCAAATCCGAATTCTTGAAGCAGGAGATAACTTATCTTGGACATCGAGTCAGTTCAGACGGAGTCCTTCTGAATCCTGAGAATATGGTTGCCATCAAAAATTGCTTTACGCCTCAGACAGTCAAACAAGTGAGAAGATTCTTAGGGATGACTGGATTTTATAGAAAGTTTATCAAGGACTATGCAGAAATATCTCGACCATTAAGCAACCTCACAAAGAAAGAAACTTTTTTGTTTGGAATGAAACGACACAGTCTGCGTTTGAAAAACTGAAAACAGCACTGGCATCAGAACTGTTACTGATTTATCCAAACTTCTCCCAGCTTTTCTATCTAAGCATGGACACATCTTAGTATGCGATTGTGGGAATTTTGGAACAACAATCACAAAATGGCTTGAGGCAGCAAATTGCGTACACGAGTAGACTGCTGAAGCAGGCTGAGAAATCGTATAGCACTGTTGAAAAGGAGAGCTTGGCCGTTGTGTTTTCGATCTCACAGTTTAGAGCTTATTTATATGCAAGGAAGTTTGTCATAATCTCAGACAATGCTGCATTGAAATACCTTCTACAATTGAAGAACTCAACACCTCAATTAACTCGATGGAATTTGATGCTGCAAGATTATGATTTCTCAGTTGAATATCATCCAGGTCATTTGCACTCAAATGCAAATTTCTTATCTCGATCAGCGTTAGAGGAAGAGCCTAAGCCTAATCCATACAAGAGAATTGTCACAAAAACAGTTGCGCCGTTATCAACCAGAATCACTTTAGAAGCCTTAGTGATGCCAAGGCATACCACTAAAGATCTGATGAGGTCATTACAAACTAAAGATCTGATGAGGGAAGATAACAAACTAAATCCTTTAATTACACAATTAGAGAACAATACACAATCTTCAGTGAAGATCGCAGATTCATACTATTTCAGTGACGGAATATTATATCTAAGAATACTAGAGAGGGGCTTCAAGAGCAATTAGTTGTCCCAGATTCATTAAAAGCTTTTGACAAGACATTACAAATAATCCGGAAAGATTTTTTGGGTGAATATGTACAGTGATATCAAAAATTATGTGGGCACTTGTGCATCGTGTTTGGAAAGAAGAGGATGTAATCCAAAGGCGAGAGCAAACCTCATGCAAGTTCCGACTAAGTCATCACCTAGGTATAGAGTGAGTATGGATATCCACTACCCACCAGTTTAGAGGGAGATAAATACCTTCTAGTAGTGGTTGATTGCTTCACAAGGTATGCAGAAGTGATACCATTAAAAACACAGAAAGCTGAAGAAGTGGCAACCGCATTTGTTAATTTCGTTGTGGCAAGCATGGAATTCCACAAGTCCTATTAACAGACCATCGTAGTAATTTTTGCAGCCAGCTAATGAAAGACATTTACAAATGTCTTGGAATTAAGAAGCTTCAAACAACTGCATTCCATCCCCAGTGTAACGCCAAAGTGGCATGTCTAAATAAGACACTGCCATACTATCACATGTAGTCAATACCACACAATCAGACTGGCATATTTGTGTACATCTAGCAGTAGCAGCATATGACTTCACTGTTCACTCATCTACACAGGAAACACCGAACATTTTGTTATACAGAAAGGACATGGTCCTACCTCAACACATTTGGATATCTCCAATTCAACCAACATATGTTTCCTTGGAACATTACTCAGAGCAAATGGTAGCAAGGATGCAGGGGACATATGAAATTGTACGACAACACCTACAAGAAGCAGCGGAAAGTCAAGAGCAGTACCACTGTACTAAAGCTGTAGATAAGCAAATCAGAGTGGGCAGTGTGGTATACCTGTATAGGCCGAAAGTTAAACAAGTTGGCATGTCAAGGTAGTGGACCTTACAGAGTAACAGCCCAGACTTCTCCAGTGAATTTTCAAATACAATGCATCTATCGTCCAAGAGACAAACAACTAGTTCACATAGACAGACTGACCAAATAAGTTTAAGGCTCAGCTGGACAGGTATTTCGAACAAACAGAGGAGTGAAGTGGAGGTGGTTATTTTTTATTTATTTATTTTTTTTTTTTTTTTTGGCTGATGCTGCATAAGCTTGCTTTCTTGCATCAAATGCCTCTGCTAATGCTAATGCAAAGTTATAGATCGCAGACCATTTCCAGAACTACGCCTCCAGCTTCCCGAAGCAGATACATCACCAAAACCATCCTTGGAACACACTAAACCAAAAGAGGTTGATCAAGAGCCGGAAGAGGAAGAAGAAGAGCAATGGTTTGAACCAATTATGCCAACAACCGTAGTACCTAGGTTACCAGTGTCTATTCCTCATGGCTTTTTTTTTTTTTTAGGAGCATTAGCAACTAAGGCCATATTGCTCTGGGATATGCGGTGGTCATTCCCTGACCTTTCCGCATCCTCCGTATTTGGTGGTGACGGGCTCGAACCCCGGTATAATCAAGAAGCGCATGCTACGCACAGCTGCTCTTTCCCACCTGGCTACGGAGGCACCTATTCCTCACTGCATACCTGCCAAACAGAGGAGTGAAAGAACAATCAGTAGTGAAACAAGATCAAACAAGCAGTTCCACATGGTCGAAGGGAAAAGAGAGGTCACACTCAGCCTACACACCAGTATGACCTGCGCAGCAGAAGTCGAGAGCTTCAAGTCTCTGTACCACTTCCTAGAAATGATGAGGTGACAATAATTCCTCAATCACCGACCGAGCCAGTTATTCCCAAAGAAGTTCAAATTCCTGATGAAGATACAGAACAGATTATCCCTACTGATAGTGCAAATACTGAACCACAATCTCGACCAGTGCACAAGGGGGAGCAAAAGCACCAATGCCACCTTCAGATAACCTTGGACTATTGGATCGATCTGTGGGTTGGGTTACGGCTATCGATACCGAACGAACGAACTCAGGAAGACACTTCGGAACGAAATTGGGCTAACAGTGGATATGATTTATGTTATCAGGTTAATAGATGCATTAAAATAAGCTATTGATTAACATCCAAAAGTGAGGGTTTTCTTTTTGTTGTGTTTACCAACTCACTTGGTGCTGGACACAGAGATGGTCATCATAATGGAAAATAAATTAAAAGGAAAAAAAAGGAGGGATAAGCAAAGTTATGGCAAACCAAGGATTAATTGCAGGGTCGTGCCTATGTAGAAGAACCTGACCATAGAGATGAAGAAATGGATCAGTTTTGTTGGACTTTGTCAGTATGTTTTATCAGCAGTTATGCAAGTGTATGGCTCAACGAGTTACAAATTATCAAATGCCATAGGTAGGAAAATAGGAAAGAGAAGTGAATTTATCCTAACTTTATAAATTTCATGCAGAAGCACGAATTACTTTAATGAATCTAAAAAAAAAAAAAAAAAACCCCAAGAGTTTAGCACCAGAATTCTAATCAAATATAACCATTGAGCCAATACTATTAAAGCAGATAAAGCATTAAAGCATTTCCTCCCGCCAAATATATCAATTATGTAAAGTCAAATGTAAAGAGGAAGAACGCACTTAGTCTAGGGTATGACCAGTAATCTCCTAGTTACTTTTTGTTTTCTCTCTCTCTCTCTCTCTCTCTCATTACATGTCTAAATTCAAGTTCAAGAGAGAGGATCCACAGTGGCTAAGGAAGGAAGAAAAACCACATCCAATTTTTTTGGAGAAATGGAGAGAGGCAGTAGTCTGGTGTTTGGATGGTTCTTCCCAGTCACTTCTCGTTTTTCTCACTTTCCCAAATAATGGATTTAAGGGAAAAGAGGTAATATCTAGATTTCAAAGTGGAGATAAGGGATCTTCTTGTATTATTGAAAAAAAAATCAGTTTAATCTCAAATAAGAATTTGAAACAATATGAATCAGATTTTTACTTCCACAAACGATTTTCAAATAGAAGTTTACCTACTAATCAGAACTCTATCATGTATAAAACCTAGCATTGGTGTACATGCAAGTATACATCCACTGTTCTTACTCTTAGTTACCCTAACACAGCCCATGTATTTATTTGTTCCAAGATGACTCCCAGTAGATCTTTAAATCCCTAGCAACTTGCTCTCTAGGCTACTGCTCAATACAATAGAAGCAGTGCAAGAATCCCTTTCGCCTCTGCCTGTGGCTACTGTTAATCTTTTAGTCTGGGATTCCCCCCAAGCTAGCAGTTTTCCGACCCTCCTAATGCTGCCTCGATAGCATCAGCAAATATTTTTGCACCCTTTCTATTTAACTGTATCCCATCCCTGTAGAAGCAGTCTTTCCTGTTAGCAAGCACAGACCATGCTGAAAAAAATTCTACCCCGTGAGCCATGCACATTCTCTCCAAGACTGAATTGATTTTTTTTTTTTTTTTTTTTTTAACGTAAACCCCAAACACGAAAGGTATTATAACCTATAGTACTTAGTACTATAGGTTATAATACCTTTGGTTTGACTTTCTTGCATCAAATGTGCTTGGGTTGGCGGTTGAGAAGATGAAAGAAGATTTTTGTTGACATTACACTTGAACATCTGTAGACTGTAATTTTCAGGAAATATGAATGAAGGAAGGTTGTTCCAGAAGACGGCAGTTGAATGAATAAAAGAGAAAGATGAAAAGTTGGTTCTGTGAGTTTGAAGTTGGACAGTAAATGGATGTTGGCTGGCGGCGGCACATCTTCGAACTGTTTTGAAAGAGAAAGCAGGAATTATAGAAGCCAATTCAGAAGAACAGTGCTCATGGAAATATCTGTAGAAGAGGCATGCAGCATAAACAGTATGTCTATGAGACAGCGAGTGGACAAACTCTTTTAGAGATGAATCGTTAATTCAATTAACCTAACTTTCCTCTTCTGAACGGAATCAAGAAGCCTGAGAGAGGTTTTGGGGGCACCACCCCAGATGTGGGAACAATATTCCATGGTAGGGTGGATTTGCGATTTGTACAGAGAGAGAGCAGCTGTTTGGAAGAAAAGTAATACCGAGAACGAAACAGAAAACCAAGTTTTTTAGATGCAGAGGAAGCAATATTTGTAATGTGCTTGTGCCAAGAGAGAGAGATTAGAAGTCAGGGTAATTCCCAAAAGAGATATATCATTTTGCCTAGAAATAGGAGTGTCACCAAAGATAACCATAGGGGCAGAAGAATCCTTTTTGTGAGATATAAGACAAGACTGAGTTTTAGAAGGATTGAAATCAGCTAAGTTGTCTTTGCCCCAATGGAGAATTACCTGGAGATCGGCATTTAAAGAATTGGTAGCAGATTTTCGAAAGTTGAAGCTGATTGAGTAGGGCAAAGTTTCTCAAAATGGAAAGTGGAATGCAATGTGCTACGATCGGCAAAACTATGGATAGAATTTCCAGTCAATGGAAGAAGGTCATTAATATACAAGACGAAATGAGTGGGGGAAATAACTGAACCTTGGGGGACACCAGCATTAGTGGAGAAGTTAGAAGACAGAGAGCCATCTACCATCACCCTCAGTGAGCGATCAGAGAGAAAACTGGATAACCAATTACAAAAAACAGTTGGCAAACCATAAGATGGAAGCTTGTTTAGAAAACCTTTATGCCAAACATGATCAAAAGCCTTTGAGATGTCAAGAGCAACTGCTTGTTGTTGTTGTTATTTGGTTTTTAGGAGCATTAGCAACTAAGGCCACATTGCTCCGGGAATATGCGGTGTTCATTCCCTGACCTTTCCGCATCCTCCGTATTTGGTGGTGACAAGAAGTGTGTGCTACGCACTGCTGCTCCTTCCCACCTGGCTACGGAGGCGCCTCAACTGCTTGTGTTTCACCGAACTTTTCCATGGAATTAGTCCATAAGTGGGTAACATAATCCAGAATATCACCAGTGGATCAACACTGATGGAATCCATACTGGCGATCATTGATCAGACGGAAGGTTTCTAGGTAGTTTAAGAGTTGGCGGTTAATTGATTTCTCCATTACTTTAGAAAGAGTAGAAGTAATTGCAATTGGATGGGAGGGATTTGTCACCCTTTTTAGGAACTGGCTAGATATGAGCAAATTTCCAAGCAGTAGGAAAAACACCTTTGGAATAAGAAAGTGAAAAAAGACGGCAAAGAACAGGAGTAATTTCAGAGCACAGGTTTTGAGAATAAGTGTAGAAATACCATAGGGACCTGGAGCTTTCTTAGCATCAAGATTCGTCAAAATCCTTCTGACATACTTTTGACAGAAGACCACAGGAGGCATTGAACGGAGTGTGTTGGGAATGGTGGGAGGTGTTTTACCAAGATCATTAATACACGAGTTGGAAGAAAAGTGGGATGCTAGCAGGTCAGCTTTATCCTTGGCTGAAGTGACAGCAGAACCATCTGGTTAGGACAGAGGTGGGAGCAGAGATGGACAAAATTTGCAGCCAATAGCTTTGGCAAGAGACCAGAATGCTCGGCTTCCATTAGCACAAGAAGCAAGTTTTCTACTCTTTGCCTGTTCAAACTACAGTTTGGACTGATTAATAACAGCTTTACAATTGTTGCGAGCTTTGGTGTAGGCAGAAAATGACACTGAAGAATTAGAAATAAACCAATTACTATATGCAATGTTCTTCTCTTGAACAGCCCTAGCACATTTATTGGAAGACCAAGGTTTAGATAAAGGACGAGATTTTAAAGTGGAGTGTGGGATAAAGGATTCCATTCCTGCAAGAATAATTTCACTGACACGATCTGAGCAAACATTGACATCAGAAGTTTTGAAACAGTAATCCGATCAAGGAAAAGAAGAAAAGAAATCTCGCAGGTCATCCCATTTTGCATTCTTGTAATGCCAAACAATACGAGGCTGGGAATAGCCATGAGATAAAGGCTCCATTGGAGAAGAGACAATCACCAAGTTATGATCTGAGGTGCCTAAAGGACCTCTCACTTCGACCATGTACTTAGAAGGGCTGTTTGCGAGAAAAAGATCAAGCATGTTGGCTGTATGGTTGGGACTGTCCGGTATTTTTGTAGGTAAATGAACAATCTGTGCAAGGTCAGTAGTAATTGCAAAAGCCTCAGCATCTCGACCAGCTGGGTCGGTGTGACTAGAAAACGGAAGCCAGCTGGAGTTGTAAACATTAAAATCACCAAGGAAAATTACCTCATGATAAGAAAGTTGGACTGGTTGTTGTTGTTATGGGAGTTTAAAGGTGCATAAGCTACTATGGCTATAATGCGCCTAGTTGAACTGGAGAAAGTCAAGTTGCAAAGAGAGGAAGTCAAAGAGCTTCAAGTGATTAGTGGAGTTGGGAGAATGGTAGAGACAACAGATGAATTTGACACAATGAGGTAGAGAGATTTTAAGCCAGAGAAGATTGAAAAGAGGAGATTCCAAATTGACAAGTCTCTGACAGGGAATATTGGAACGGACATATGCACAAGTACCACTTTTGAGGCGAAAGGAATCATACAGCGAATAATTTGGGCAACTGAGATAAGCAGTAGTTGAATCAACCGATAACTGAGATTCTGTCAGAAAAAGTACATGGGGTTTGGCTGACTGCAAGTGGAAATGGACATCGTTGAGATTAGAATTGAGACCACGTATATTTGTGAAATGAATTAGGAAGTGTTTGGGAGGTTTAGATCTTTTTGCAGATAAGCTTACTCTATTAGTTTGACAATTCATGGTATATTGAACAGTAAGAAAAAGTGGGTGGAACATGCTATATGAAGTAATGAAATTTTTGGATAGGGCATACACATGGTAAGAATATACCCAGATCCTTGATAACGTGGCCTCAATTGACAAGGCTCTCATCATATACTCCCTACTATCGTGTGTTGGCAGAATTGCAGACAGTTTCAAATTTAACCCTAACTCGTGACTTTTTTTCAGCATTGATCTGTACTTGTTAAGTAAATCTGCAGATCTCTTACTCTTAAGGTCATTAGTACCAACGTGTACAATAATATCACCTTTTGTGCCCTTAAAAGATGATATCTGCCCTACAATGTCATCAACTTTTGCCCCTGGCAGTTGATTGGACAACTTGCCCTCTGGCAAGCTTGTCCATCATAATTCAATAGACAAGTCTCCAGGGGTCACTTCCAGTGGAAAAAACAACAGAAAAAGGAATCCATGCCAGGATTCCTTTTTCCTGGTTTTAATAAGGATTAAGAAGCAATTCCTTAAGTTCCTGCATGCTTCCTGGTGGGCATCAATTTCTGCTTAGGAGCAGGGTGGCTCTGACATGCTGGAACTGTTTTCTGGAGGCATTGACCACTTTGTGGAGTTGTTTGAACCCTTGACACCACCACAAATAGCTTTGATGCAGGATTTCTTCTTTTTTTTTAAAGGCAAGGTTGCAAGCATGCAGTATGGTCTTCGTTATGATGGTTGAGTGTTCAGCTGGTGTGATCTAGTTATGAGAATAATGTCGACTGAGCTTAACCAGAGTATGCTACTAAACGTCGGGAGATTTCCTGGTTTGTTCAAAACATCTAGATGTGTGAGCAGGAAGTCCTCAAGATGCTGCCCATGAGGGGGCCCCCACTCTGTCCGGAGTGAGGCTGTGCCACAAAGCCAAGCAACAGTCGCATCCATGAAGATTAGGAGTTTCACTGGGAAGAGCAAGAAGAGTGGAGATACTGTATAGAAGTTATTATATCTTTGTGGAGCTTTGCATAGGTAGAGCAAGCCAAGGTAAAAAGAAATTTTAACATTATTATTATTATTAGCCATTATTATTATGCAAGGAAGCCTGAGGCTTGGAATCACCAATAAAGAGAAGAATGATAATATCCAGCTCAGGACCCTGGGTGTGCCACACCCATACTCACCAGATGTGAGCCCCAGAGGTTAATATATATGGCAGTTGGAGAGCATAGGAAGTTGATCTTAGTAACTGTTAACTATGTGTTGTACATGACAATGGCGGCCCAAGGCAGGCCAGACAAGCATTCAATCACCCTGTAACTCCATGGGTACCTTGAACTTTGGCAGAATGAGTATAGGCTTCGCTGAGTGGTCAGGTGTGAGGGTGCATAAGTACACATCCCTTGAGTGATCAGGGGTTCAAGGCCGTAACTGCTAAATATGGTACAATGTGTAGGCACTGCGCCTTTCTGGGAACAGTGCCCACATGTAGAGACCATTGGGGCACAGGTGTGTGTGTGTGTCCAAATTTTTTGACATTTAAAGAATTTTGGGACAGGGAAATGCTCCTGAAACCGATGGCTGCTCCACCTCAAATATACCATCTTGTGCCTCCAAATCCTAGGAAAAAATTTGATGATCCAGTTACACGCATTACCCGATTTGGTCTTCATGGGTTATTTGAGGATCAGTTCTTGTGTCAGGTCTTTCTTAAGTATATAGTCTTGCAAGTTTCTTTGGTAAAGCTCTTCAATTAACTCATCAGATGGGAGCAATTCGTCAACATCGGAAAGGACAATTGATGGTCCCTTTTGTTTGGAGACTTCAGCTCACAATCCAGCACTTGTAACTTTGGGATTCTTCAGGATGTGCTGTACCCCCCCAGTCATAGTCTCAATAATAATTCCCAGGTTTTTCATTTTCCTAATACTTCTGATCTTGATGGCCTGCATTTGTGCCTTAAGCTTCAAGGCAACTGCCTCCTTGGATTGAAATGGGGTAACATCTGATAACTAGGTTTTGCTTTTTGATGAGAATTGACTTTGCCTCCGTGGTTGCTGGCAGTGATTGATCCACTTGTGGGGTCCTCAGCAAATAAGTGGGGGCACTGATATTTCATTTCTCTTCTGCTCATTCAACAAAAGGTCAACTTAGGCCTTGTATCTCTCTTGTCCACATGGAGGTTTAAAACTAATTTCCATCTTTCTTCATATATTTATGATTTTGATGTGTGCAGCAGATGCAATTCTATTTATTTGCAATGACACAAAGTCTTTAAGTTCAGCTCTAATTTGCATCACCTGGCAGATAGGATACCCTCAGGGATGGCAGGGCAATTAGCATTAGTAGAGGCATACGATGCAAGAAAGCAAGCTTATGCAGCATCAGCCACAAAAACTCCTCCCATTCCACTCCTCCATTCGTTCCAAATGCCTGTCCAGCTCAGCCTTAAATTTATTTAGGCTATCAACTTTCACAACAAAAGATGGAAGTCTGTTCCACCAATCAACCACCCGCACATCTATTCTACAACTCTTTCCTCAATTTCAATCTATGCCCCCCCTTAGGTTCTTAATCTGAGCAAGAGGAAGAATCCCATCGGCATTCAGCTTGCTCAACCCATTCAAGGCCTTATACACCTTAATCAGATCACCTCTCAGGTGCCTAATCTCCGGGCACTGCAATTTGCAGGCTTGTTGTCAAAATCCTCAATAATGCATATTTCTTCAGTAACTGTGCCAGCATGTGAAGGTTGCATATGTGCATGATGTTTGCTAATGTGCCCAGTTGCAACAGATTACTTATTTAGGTTCTCCAGAGGAATGGAGACAAGACTGGCTCTGTTGGGAGCATCATAATGGTCCAAATTGTAGGAAGCCATTTCATTATCAGATATTTTGTGTTAATCAAGCCATAAAATCAAGTATTCAGAAAATCAAGATGATTTCAGTCAGATTAAAGGGACAGCAACTAAGGCAGTTTGATAGGACTGTCTGAGAGAAGAATGAGGTATGGCATGTTGCTGTAGCTTGATTCCTCACCAAGATATGGTTGGGCAATTGATTGCACTCTTTTCACAGGGTAAACCTTTAGGAATGTCCATAAAGAATTTTAAAAATACCTTTTAAATAAATTTTTAACTGTATACCATGTAAAAGATAATGAAAATAATTATAGAATTAAATGTTTATTGCATAAAACAGCAGTTCTCAAAATGTGTTCCGCGAAATATTTTAAATTTTCAAGGCAAACACGGCGAAACTCGACATCTGTCGGACACTGTGCAAACTACTAGCTCAAGGCAGTTCACAGTTTCAATATTACTTATTAAGTAACGTTGAAATTTAAATTTGGTTAAAGTAGTTAATTTGGACTTAACTACTTAATAAACGGAACTGTTAGATATTTCTTTTGACCAAGGGTGCCATGAAAAATTACTGAGACACTAAGAGTGCCGTGAACTAAGAAAATTTGCGTACCTCTGGCATAAAATACACAATGAAGAAACTATTTGTTATGGAAATATTTGAACAGTGTTGGCTTTCTTTTTTTCATCAATCAATTTCCGATAGCCAACAACAATCTTCTCTAGGCCCTGGCGAAATAAATATTGCAGAGAACCTCAAACCTTTTGTTTGCAGTTCTCTGCGATACAAAAGTTCGCAAAGAACTGCATTTTATTCTAGTTCTTTTACTACTATCTCCTTTGCAGTACTGATTCATTTAAAAATAAATATTTTTTTTTGTAATTTAAAAATTAGAATTTTTAAATGCAAGTCTGCAAGTGACTTTATTAGTTAGCTGGAGACAAACAAGTAACATGCCTTCTTCTTGATGGAACACACCGAGGCAGGCAGTGAGCAAACACCTGTTTATTGCCCATCCGACATATGGTAAGCTTAGCGTGTGATTCAAAGCTTTTTCAACGATCACATAAAAAAAATTGCGTTAACTGGAAATTTGCATTGTGTAAAGTGAAAAGTGGTATAATTTTTTCAAATAGCGGTAACGGAAAAACGAGTTAATCGAACTTGCGTTATGCAAGGCCTGGCTGTACTAAGTACTATAGGTTCTAATATATTTTGTGTTTGGAGTTTTGTGGGAAGGACAGCAATTCTACCAACTGTGCTACCCACAGGGGCAATGGATTGAGTAAGCCCAATGCTGATAGCATTCTTTCTCTTGGTTAGCCTACAAATAGGACATAAATTCAAATTGAGGAAGGATTGCAGAAATAAATAAATAAAGATGTGCAGAAATTTGTCTTCCGCCAACAGGGTTCATTGTTGTTTTATTCAGGTAGTTGAATGAATAAACTACCATCTGTTGTTGTAAGTGGGTAGTTTGAATAAATTCAAGGAAGAACTACACAAACCATTGCAGGAGATCAACAGGTGATGTGGAAAGGGTTTTTTTCGGTTGATACTGTATAAGCTTGCTTTTCTGCCTCATTTTCCATTAAAAAAAGGTAAACTGCAGCCATTATCAATCCACTGCAGAATAGAAGACTCCTCAACTATTCATGTTGAGGGAATGGACCATAATCTGCCAAACTGGTCCAATGCGATTTGGCAGATTGACCATATTTAGCAGTCGGGGGTTTGAACCCCGGTCTACTCAAAGAGCATATGCTACTGCACTCCAGCTCCTGACCACTCAGCTACAGAGGCCTCATTTGTCATTACTAATACTAATCTATCTTAAAGTTCTTTTTATTATTATTATTTACATCAACTATGTCTCCCTACAAAGAAATATGGTGAATATTCTCACAGCTCCAGGCAAAGTTGCCATCTTCCTTTACAAGCTCTAGTTTTATGAAAGCGTTGAGGCTGGTGATCTCTCAATGTTATCAGAATTGAAACACACAAAATTAAAAATAGACAAAAACAATGATCTAGAAAAAAATTTAAATATTTTTCATTTTATATGAAAAATATTAATAAAATTACATTATATTTCTAAATATATTTAAGCATATATAACAAACATACCTTTTCAGTAAATTACTTGCTAAAACTTTTTTAAATTTAATGTCTCCAGAAGTACATAGATATTGTGAATAATCAACAGGAATAACCATAGAAACTGAAAAGGAAAACAACTTTATTTTAAATTGTAGATTTAGCAGCAAATGAAACAAATTATTTCCAAAAAAATTTATAAACAAACAATGTCATAAAAAAAAATATATAATATGCAGTTTAATTTTTTCGCCCAAAAATTTTGGTGTGGAAAGAGTTGAAAATTATCTAAGCATAAAAAATCTATTAAATATATTGCATAATGTTTAAATTAAAATAAATACATATTTAAAATGATTATTCATAAATAAATTCACCTTTACTGTGTGTATGTAAAAAATATGGACTTTGGAAAATCTAACCCCCCCCCCTGCCTCCAATGTCTTCAGGTAGAAGATCAGTAAACAGAGCAACATTACATGATAAGAGGCATGAAAAAATATTTGAACAGTTAACATACACTATATACATTTTTTATAATGAAAACCCAAAAGTGAAAGGTATTAGAACCTATAGTACTTATTAAAGTACAAGAGTTGAAGGTGAAAGAAGATAGTTGTTAACGTTAGACTTGAATTTCTGTAGATTGTAATTTTCAAGAAATATGAGTGATGGGAAGTTGAAGGAATAAATGAGGAAGAAGAAAAGTTGGTTCTGGGAGTTTGAAGTTGGACATTAAAAGGATGCTAACTGGTTGTGGCACAAGTACTAACTAGTCTGGAAGAGAGAGGGGGAATTATAGAAGCCAATTCAGAAGAACAGTGGCCATGGAAGTAGCTATATAAAGGCATGCAGCAGAAACAGAACATCTATAAGAGAGAGAGAGAGTTGGTGTAAGAGATAGGTCCTTAATTAACCTAACTAACCTCTTTTGAATGGAGTCTAAGAGCCTGAGAACACCACCGCAGGTGTGGGAATAATATTCCATGGTAGGGCAGATTTGAGATTTGTACAGCGTGAACTGTCGAGAAGAAAAGTAACATCTAGAGTAAAAGAGATTACCCAGGTATTTAGATGCAGAGGAAGCGATATTAGTGATGTGCTTATGCCAAGCGAGATTAGAAATTAGGGTAATCCCTAAGAGAGATATGTGATTTTGTCTAGGAATGTGAGTGTAATAGAAAATAAATATAGGAGCAGAAGAATCCTTTTTACAAAATACACTGGTGTGCAAAACTTAAGGACCAACACTATTTCTAAAGGTTACAATCACAAAATCTTTACTTAAGGTACTCTTTATTGATGAGAGTAGATTCAGTCTCAGTAGCGATTCTGGATATCAGCTAATCTGGAGAGAGGTTGGCACATGGTATCACCCTGCAAACATGACTGAAAGGGATCGATATGGCAGTCGAGGTGTTCTTGTCTGGGGAGGCGTTATCTTGAATGGAAGTACACAACTCCAGATACTGGAAGGCGGTACTGTAACCGGTGCACACTACTGTATTGAGGTAATCTTTCCCCATATGCATCTGTTCTGAGGAGCCATTGGCCCAGAGTTCGTGTTTATGGATGATAACGTCACACCACATCGCACTGCATATTGATATGCTTTTGGAAAGTGAGGACATTGTTCGTATGGATTGGCCCGCCCATTTCACCCAATCTAAATCCCATCAAACACATGGAACACTCTGGGGAGATGCCTAGCAGCACATCCACACCCACCAGAAAATGTTCACCAGCTGAAGATGGCGCTGACAGAGGAATGGACGATGTTACTGCAAGAACTTATCAACAACACTGTTCTAAGTATGGGCAGACGGTGCAAAGCCTGCATCGACATTAGGAGTGGCCATATCTCCTACTAAGGACCACCTCTTCCCTTTGTTCCATCTTTGGCAGTGATGCATCTGTATCGTGGCAGCCAGTACTATGTTGCCATTTTTGAATAAAGTCCCTCTGTTCTGTTTTGTTTCCATTGTTGTGTTGGTGTTGTTTCCTTCATCATTTCTGTACCTCACAAGGTTCCTTTGGTATGCTTTTCCCATATCCAGGCCACTCCTATGAGAAGCTACAGGTGAAAACCTGACTGGTCCTTAAATTTTGCACACCAGTGTATGACAGGACTGAGTTTTAGAAGGAGTAAAATCAACTAAATTATGTTTTCCCCACTGGAGAATTACCTGGAAATTAGCATTTAAGGAATTGGTAGCGGATAATTGATAAATTGAAACTGTGCAGGGCAAGGTTTTTTTCTCAAACTGGAAGGTGGAATGCAATGTGCTATCATCAGCAAAACTATGAATAGGATGTCCCATCAACGGAAGAGGGTGATTAATATACAAGAGGAAAAGAGTGGGAGAAAGAACTGAACCTGGGGAACATTAAAATTAGTGAAGAAATTAGAAGACAGAGAGCTACTAACATCATACAAAACAGTTGGCAAACCATAAGATAGAAGCTTATTTAGAATACCTTTATTTCAAACTCGATCAAAAGTCTTTTGACCATCAACAGCAACTGCTCGAGTTTCACCAAATTTCAATGAATTTGTCTACTGATGGGTAACATAAGCCAGTAAAAAAAAAAAAAAAGTAAAGTGCAGCCATTATCAACCCACTGCAGGATGGAAGCCTCCTCAACAATTCATGCTGAGGGAAATGGACCATAATCTGCCACGCTGGTCTAGTGCGGGTTGGCAGATCGACCGTATTCAGCAGTCAGGGGCTTGAATCCCGATCTACTCAAAGAGAGTGTGCTACTGCACTCCCGCTCCTGCCCACTCAGCTACGGAGGCCTTTATATATCACCAGTATAAGCCAGTATATATCACCAATGGATCAACACTAATGGAATCCACATTGGCAATCACTGATCAGATGGAAAGGTTCTGGATAGTTCAGGAGTTGGATTTCTCCATCAATTTAGAAAGAGTAGAAGAAAATGCAATGGGATGATTATTGAATATGAGGGATTTTTCACCCTTTATTTTGGAACCAGATGGATATGGGCAAATTTTCAAGCAGAAGGAAAAACAGCAGTGGAATAAGACAGTGTAACAAGAACAGGAGTGAACTCAAAACCTTTATCAGATTTTGAGAACAAGTGGAGAAATACCATGAAGTTTTACTGTATGGTACTACTTTTTCTGGGGGGAGGGGAGGGGAGGATATGCACCATACTATTAAATATGTCAGTTTTATCACAGATGCACATATTAAAATAAACTGCATTAATAAAAACTGTATAAAAACTTTATATAGAAGTTTTCATCAAGTACAGGGTTGATACCAAAAGTAACGAGCATCAAGAGATTATACAGGGTGATTCAGGAGGAATAATAAATATTTTGGGAGGTTATAGTATCGATTATTCTGAGTAAAAAAGTTCATATTAATATGTGTCGAATTCTCAATGGATACGGAGATACAGCTGTTTGAAACGGGTGCACACAGCTCCCTGAATCAGATGTGACCAAGAATCAGTTATAACCTGACGCTGTTTGACATTAGAAGTGTTGTTAAGAATACCGCATATCTTCACACATGCTGAATATGCCGATATGGTGTTTGTCTACGGTTTTTGTGGTGGAAGTGCTACTGCTGCTTGTAGAGAATACCGTTGACGGTTTCCTAACCACAGAATACCGGATTAAAGAGTGTTTACACCAAAACTGTGTAAGACTGGTACAGTTCCCAGTGCTCATATTTCTTTTGAACGTGCAAATGAACAAAATGTGGACGAAAGAGAACACATTCTTCAGTCTGTAGAACGTAGTCCTACTATTAGCACACAAAGAATTTCTAGATGTATCGGTGTTCTACAGACAAGAGTATTGACAAACATTATGTGAGCACGGCTTGTATCCATTTCACATAATCCATTTCATGGGTGGGTCGGAAAACTGATAGCTTGGGGGGGATACAAGGACTAATAGTTTAACAGTAGCCGTAGGCAGAGGTGAAGGTGATTCTTGCACAACTTCTATTAGAATAAGTAGCGACCTGGAGCGAGGGGTGTTGGGGATTTCGGGGACGGGTGGCAGTCATCGTGAAACAGGTGGGTATATGGGATGTGTTAGAGTAACTAAGAATAAGAATAGGTGCATGTATACTTGCATGCATACCAATGCTAGAAGTATAGTAAATAAATTTGATGAATTTGAAGTGTTGGTCAAGACATCAAAGGCGGATATTGTTGGGATATCAGAGACGTGGTGTCACACAGATATAAGGAATGCCGAACTGCAATTTGGGGAGTACAATGTGTACAGAAAGGATAGACAGGATAGGAAGGGAGGAGGTGTTATGCTGTTAATTAAGAAAAACATAAAATCAAAAGAAGTGCATCCACTTGATATAGATGAACAGTGCACTGTTGAGTCAGTTTGGTGTGACATAAGCACTGCGAAAGCAAAAATAAGAGGAGTGTGTTATAGGCCTAATGACTCGAATGAGTACAATGAACAATTGTACAGAGAAATAGAGTGGGCTAGTAAATCGGAATGTCTTATAATGGGGGATTTTAACTTCCCAGATATTGACTGGAACTTGTGGGTTGGGCACTCTCACACTAGTCAGACTTTTGTGGATTTATTGGATGATTGTTTTCTGCAGCAGCATGTTCGAGAGGCAACCAGAGAAAGTAATACTCTTGATCTGGTTATCAGCAGTGATCATTCATGTATTAGGAATTTGCAGGTAAAAGAACCACTAGGTGGCAGTGATCACAGTGTACTCACGTGGGATTTACTTAAAGATTTAATTACCATCAGGGGTAAAGGAAAGGGTTTTTGCTTCCGTAAAGGCGAGTACAGTGGTCTCCGACAGTTTTTAAATTCTGTACAGTGGGATCAACTGGCGATGTTACCAACAGTAAATTCTAAGTGGGAAGCATTCAAGGAATTAATCGTGGAAGCTACTAAAAGTTTCATACCTATTAAGAAATATTGTTCAAGGTTTAGGCCTAAATGCTAGAAGAAAAATGCATGGGACGCATATAAATTATCAAGCGACTCAGAAGCCTATGGCAGATATAAGTTAATCTGTAATCAGGTCACAAAGGAGGTTCGGCAGGCGAAGGCAGATTACGAGAAATCCTTGGCAAAAGATGCTAAATAAAACAGCAAGGATTTCTTTACTTATATAAACTCCAAAAGGAAGGGGATGAATCTGATTGGTCCACTTGACATCGATGGTTCGACTGTTGATGATCCTGCTCAGATAGCAAATAAACTGAATGAGTATTTTGCAACTACATTCACACTCGAGGAATTATTAAGGTTTGAAAATGGCAGAAGGTTATCAAATTGTAGCAGGATACTTAATGATTTTGTAATAACTGAGAGCAAAGTGGAAGAGAAACTGTTGAAGTTAAATGTAAGAAAAGCACCTGGGGTGGATGGGATCTATCCAGTTATATTAAAGGAGGCGGCAAAGCAACTAAGCAAACCCTTAGCCATAATTATGAGAGCATCCTTGGACTCAGGGGAGGTTCCCACGGACTGGAGATGTGCAAATGTATCCCCAATTCACAAAGGGGGATCGAAGGGTGACACGCGTAATTACAGACCAGTTAGTTTAACTTCTGTTCTGGGTAAAATAATGGAGTCGCTGGTTAAAGATGCATTGCAGGATCATCTAGACAAGACTGCAGCAGTAATTCAGACACAGCATGGGTTTGTTAAGGGAAAGTCTGACAAATTTGTCTTGTCTGACAAATTTGATAGGATATTATGATGTGGTTACAAAGGAACTGGATGCAAAAAATAATTTTGATATCATATATTTGGATTTCAGGAAAGCTTTTGACACTATTGTACAAATTGGAGCAGAATGGTATTAAGGGTAAGTTGCTATAATGGATAAAAGGATGGTTAAGTGGGAGAAGACAGAGGGTGGTAATCAATGGGTGCTGCTCTTCTTGGACTAATGTTATTAGTGGAGTCCCACAGGGTTCGGTGTTGGGTCCACTGTTGTTTTGTATATTTATCAACGATATTGATGAAGGTATATCAGGCTTAATGTCGAAGTTTGCAGATGATACAAAGGTTGGCAGGGTTGTTAATGACAGTAATGGCAGTGTGCTACTGCAACAGGATCTAGATAATTTGGGCAGATGGGCTAAGAAGTGGCAACTGAAGTTTAACCTTGACAAATGCAAAGTACTGCATATGGGTAGAAGTATCCCCAGAGAAACGTACCAACTGTGTGGTACTACACTTAAGGTGGTAGAAAATGAAAAAGACCTGGGAGTAATTGTGCAGGCAGATATGAAGTTTTCTGAGCAATGCAGACAGGCTGCCAGGGCAGGTCATGGGGTTTTGTCATTGATATATAGGAATTTTGCTAGCAGGGAAAAGGAGGTGATTATCCCTCTGTATAAGGCAATGGTCGGGCCACGCCTTGAGTACTGCGTACAAGTCTGGAGGCCTCATTTTAGGAAGGATGTAGATTTACTTGAGTGTGTACAGAGAAGGGCAACAAGACTGGTGAGGGGAATGAAGGGATCCTCTTACTAAGAGAGGCTAAAGTTCTGCAAATTGCAGTGGCTGGAGACTAGACACCTGCGCGGTGATCTGATTGAGGTGTATGGGTTCAGCACGCTGAATTCTGATGGGATCCTTCCACTTGTTCAGATTACGAACCTAAGGGGGCATAAATTCAAATTAAGAAAGGACAGATGTAGAATAGATGTGCGGAAATTTGCCTTTAGCCAGCGGGTGGTTAATTGCTGGAACAAACTTCCATCTGTCATTGTGGAAGTTGATAGGTTGAATAAATTTAAGGAGGAACTGGACAGATATTTGGAGGGAATGGTGTGATTTTTTTTTTTTTTTTTGGCTGATGCTGCATAAGCTCATACATTTGCTTTCTTGCATCACATGCCACTACTACTACTACTACATACAGCAGGTGCAATGCTTTCAACAAGGAGACGACACTAAGCAATTAGAATTTTGTGGGTGTGTAAATGCTAATCGCTAATTAATTTCATTAATACTGTTCAGCGATGAAGCTACTTTCACCTGTGATGGTATCAACAACACCCGTAACTCTCATAGGTGGTGAGACGAAAATCCACATGCCACTGTAGAAACAAATTTTCAACATCTTTTTTTCAACAATCAGTTGATTGGGCCTGTTGCATTACAAAATAGTCTTACAGGGTCCATTTACCTAGTATTTCTGCAAAACAAAATTTCACTACTGATGGTGGATGTTCCCTTAGCTACAAGGATTGGTATGTACTTTCAGCATGATGGAGCTCCTACACATTATACCCATCTGGTGATACAATATCTAAATCAAACTTTCCCTGAACGATGGATCGGCTGTGGTGGTCCCATTCATTTGCCACCAAGGTCTCCAAGACCTCACTCCATTAGATTTTGGTTTGTGGGATGGATGAAAAGTGCAGTATACAAAGAAAAGGTGAATACAAGAGACAAATTACTTGCTCGCACTTTGGATACTGCTGCCCTCATAAAGGAATGCCTCAGAAGAACAACATGTCATATTACCACAAGAGTTGCAAGGTGCATTGAGGTGGGATTTTCAAACATATATTGTGAACTGTAAAAAATCTGTCAATTATTTGTGTTTTGTATCATTCAAAAAGTCAATAAATACAAACAATAAGTCATTTATCGTTCTTTAATACCTCTCATAATGGCTTTATGCACGCACACCAGTTTCAAACAACTGTATCCCCGTATCCATTGAAATTGGACACGTTTATATGAACTTTTTTACTCAGAATAATCGATACTATAACCTCCTAAAATATTTACTATTCCTCCTGAATCACCCTGTATACATTTGCAAAAAACAGTAGAGTATCAGAGTTACATATGCCACCTAACTTTTCTATTAAGAATGCTAAGTTGCCGCATGTGCACCAATTGCATTCCTGTCCTGCAGTGTGAGAGAACAGCTGTCAATTCACCAACATGCAGTGATCAGATTTCTTGTGAAGGAGGGGAACTCAGCAGCAGACATCTACATGTGATTTTGTAATGAATATGGGAATGCCTGTATGAGGATAAATAATGTCAGAAGATGGCTGAAACATTCCAAGGACAGAAATACATTTAAATATCATTAATCAAACAATTGCAAAGTTCTGCTGCGAAAGGCCCCTCATTTTCCTCCTTCTACAGCCCAGACTTGGTTCCCCCCCTGACTTGCAGCTGTCAGGTCCTTGAAATAAAAAAATTAAAAAAAAAAAAGTGAAGGGTCCATGAGAACAGTGACAGCCAAAAGCTGCACATTTTACAGTAGTGATAAAATATCCTCCAGCACTAGCAGAAATGAGCAAATTTTTCTGCAATTTTTCTGGAAGAACGTGTCTAGTTATTTCTGAGGCTATTTGTTTATATTTTTGTACCTTACTTTTTTTTGTGTAAAATAAATGTATTCATTACTTTTGGTACAACCCTTGTACAATTCATGAAATGCAAGCTTTAACTACATTAGTTACATTAATTACTTTAATTACGTTAGAATGTATTTTGTAATGTGCTTTTTATTGAAACAATAATAAAATAACTTGAACAATTCATACCTAAAGAAATAGCAAGTGACGAAAGGCCATTCTTGACAGCACAGGCCAACATATAATGTGAGCACTTTAAATGCCACTCTTCATACTCATCAAACAATTCTAAAAGACGAATACGGCAATGTTCTTCTGCAGAGAATAATTTTAGGAAATCATTCATTCCTACAGCAACACATGATGGCCAACCCTTTTGAAATGTAAATAAAATAATTTAAAATACCTTAAAAATCATTCTGCTAATTTTTAACATTTTTAATTTTACAAATTTTAAAAAACACAGAAACATTTAAAAAAGTGATGTCGATCAAATTCCATATTAGCGGAGGAAAGTTTACATATTAGTGATACACTAAAACTAAATGATATAATCAGAGCCATGTTACTGAATATATCAAATAATATTTGCACTGTCCCTTTATTCATTATTTATAAGATGATTTTTGCATAATAATTTAAATCTGAATACCATTTAGTCTCCAAAGATAACCTTTTTGATTACAGAATTCAAAATTTCTATTACTATTTATTCTACAGCTATGTAAACTTTCCTCTGCTAGTATGGTATTTGATAGACACCACTTTTTTAAATGTTTCTATGATTTTATTTAAATTTGTTAATGAAATCAATTACTCCTGTGTACATTTGCCCACCAATATTTTCCAACTGGTTATACAGTATTTTCTGCTTTCATTTCGATATACTCACAAGACAGGTGCCTCCGTAGCCAAGTGGGCTGGAGCAGCAGTGCGTAGCACATGCTTCTTGATTAGACCGGGGGTCGAGCCCGTGACCACCAAATACGGAGGATGCGGAAAGGTCAGGGAATGACCACCACATATCCCCGGAGCAATATGGCCTTAGTTGCTAATGCTCCTAAAAACCAAATAACAAACAAACTAACTCACAAGACATTAATTTTTTGTTTGACATTCAAAATACACCAAGTGAACAAAGGCAGCTATCTTTCTTCTAGCCAACTCTCATTTCCACATTGTGTCTAATCTTACTCTACGGTTTTGGTTTCACCAGCTAAACACGAAATAGCTGACAAAATACAGATGTTCACACTGTGTCTGCCAGATACATAATAACCACATGAGCAGTTATTTCAATCCAGGGGATGATGACCTTAAAAATTCTAAAGAATATCATAAAAACTTTATTATTATTATTATTGGTTTCTCTCATTTCTTTTCATCCAATATTTTTTTAACTGAGCTTAGCAGATCATAATTAATAGATCATTTTCAATTCAGTAAAAAGCTAAAAATTAATTTTTTTATAATTAAAACAAAAAGGGTGACTTGCAGTTTGTTCAACATAGTAACACAATTCAGAAAAGTATAATGACATACGAATCAAGGCTAATTAGGGGAGGAATTTATATGTGCTTTGAAAAATAAACTACAGAATCCAGTATACATCTATTAGCAAAAGAGAAAAAAAAAATTTTTTTAAGTTATAGTAGGTGATGTTTCTCTCTCCCACTCCACAATTTTGAACTTGGAAAAATTAGAAACGTTTATGTGAATACAGTAACCATCCCAACTTACAAACACCATGCAAACTAGCTGTAAACTGCGAATGATTTTTCTTTAGATATAATGGGAGGATGCATGCTAAAAAAATTACTTTTCATGTCTGTTACAGCAGGGTTAGTATTAGAAAGGTCAAGCAACACAAGGATGCCACTGGTTGAAGTATTCTTTACTAAATGTTCCTTATTTTCCATATACAATATAGTGTTCCATCACAATGAAAACAAAGTGCAGTATAGTGTTGTGCAATGACAGATAACTTGGCATGTGTCACTAAATCTGGCAAAGATAAGGCTCCACAGCTGCTGGATTTGAGAGTTTGTACTGTGTTTATTTATTTATTTATTTTAATGAAAGTTCTTGGTTGTATAAGGATGTACTGTAAGTTTTTTCTGTATACCTCTAGTGCAGAAAAAACTGCCTTTCCTAAGAGAGATCAGGAAAACAATTCAATTTTAGATACACCTGGCGAAATGACGAATTCTAGTGAATTCAGTAGACAAATCATGGACCTTTTGACTTTGAATTAAAATGACTGTACATATACCATTAAGTAATTTATGTAAAACTTAATAAATACTTAAATTATTTTTATTATTTGTGACCCCACAGTATTTTCATGCCTTTATCTTATAAAGGTTCCTGATGCCAGATCTAAAAAAATGAAGACGATATGTAGTAGCAACACTAATTTTACAAAAAAAAATTCTACTGTACAGTAATACTGTCCAGTCAAAACATTATGTCTATCTAACTAATAGTCCTCTTCTTGCCACCACTACCATCACCATCACATGGTAAGGCATGGACTGTATAAGGGCTCTGAATGTTGCAGGAGATATGTTGTACCATGTTACCAGGATTGCATCCCACAGATCTATGATAGTCCGTGGTGCTGAATCTGTCGAACTACTTAATTCCAGAGATGTTCTATGGGATTCATATCTAGTAAATTCAGTAGCCAAGGCAGCATTTGGAAGTCACTTTCATGTTCAGTGAACCACTCTTAAACAATGTTGGCAACATGGCAGGGCACATTATCCTATGGAAACAGGCCTCTGCCATCTGAAAAGACAGTCATCACTATGAGGGAGTGTACCTGATCAGCCAAAATGGACAGATAGGTTTTAGCATTCAGGGTGCAGTTTAGGGATATCAGGATATCAGATTTCCAGGAAAATATCCCCTATATCAAAACACCATGGCCATCTGCCTGCCATTCCAGCCAAGATACTGGAATGATTCTTCTCTCTACAGTGTTTGCTATACCCTTCATCTACCATCCACACGGCATTTGCAGGAAACATGATTCAGTAGAAAAATGCAACTTTTTCTGAGTCATCAACGGTCCAGTGACACCATTCAGATGATACAAACTTTAGGCATTGGTGGCAATGGATGGCTGCAAACAATGGTACCTTGGCCGGGTACCTACTCTGGTGGCACATACAAAGAAGAGTTCATTGGATCATGGTCTTAGAAATATTACTGGTCATCTGTTGATTAAAGTCAATGGTCAGCCATTTCACCATCTTCTGTCTGTCAGCTCACAAATGGCAGGGCAGCCTACATTCACAACAACTATCAATGTGGTATGGGTGCCCACCATTGCTGTGTCCACTATCTGTGCACTCTTGAGCCACCTTAGCCACTGCACTCCACGAACAGTCCACAAAATTTGCAGTTTCCATAGCATTTCTGCCCTTCGACTGGTACCCAACAATCATCCCTTTTTCGAAGTCTGTTAAATCATGTCCTTCACCAATTTCAAACAAGTGCTTTATAAGGATTGCATGCCATGAAACCTGCAGTATCACATTTACTGGAACAACCAATTGCAAAAACACGGGGGTGGTACTAATGTTTTGACTGGACAGTGTATGTTGTATGTGTCTGCAATATGTAGCTAAAATACATAAATTTTGAAAGTATTTTATTTTGATTCATTTTACTTTGAAAGATAATGTACAGTACAGTTTCCAAAGTTCAGCAACAGTTTTGTGAAATTGAGCTTTTGAGTAAAACATCTGAGGTATGAAAATTTCTTGGTGATCGAATGTTTGCAAATCAAGCAGTTATTATATTTGAATTTAGAGTATATTTACCTTTAACACATTTACTGAATCTGATGCATATAAGCATTGAACAGTACTACAAGTTCTGTGCCATAATGAATACAGGTGGTCACTTTTAAGTGGTCAATAATATAAATGGTGTAAAAATAAAAGTATACAAAATGAACTGCTCAATTCTGTCCACCACCGATTCAGCTCTGGCTATCAGCATCAATAATTTGTTTTTGTTTATAGCTTGGTACATATTTTTATTTGTATTTTGCTCGTGTTGAGATTACTTTATATATGCAGAACAAACTTTCAATAGAATTTTGAGTTTTGTTCTGATTTATAGCTCAGCACAAAAGTCAGCTCAATTTTACCCAAGAATTGCACTTTTCAAACGATTATTTATGAATTTTTGGAATTCTGAGTATTTCAGAATGTTTTTATTTCTCGACATTCTAAAAATTATAGCACATTGAATGTACTCTCTCAAACATAGGTGGAAGTGCAATGTTGAGTCAATTTAGTGTGACCGTACTGGGAAAACAAAAATGAGAGTCATAAGCTTAATGAATCTGATCAGTACAATGAACAATTGTACATAGAAATAGAGTTGGCCAGTAAATCAGAATGTCTTCTAATGGATGATTTTAACTTTGTGGGTTGGTCACTTGCACAGCAGCAAGACTTTTTTCAGCAAGTTTTTATTCATGCATTAAGAATCTGAACATAAAAAACCACTAGATGGCAGTGTTCACAGAGTATTGATGTAGGATTTACTTAAAGATGGAACTACCATTGAGGATAAAGGGATGGGGTTTTGCTTTCGCAAAAATGATTACAATGGTCTCAGAGAGTTTTTAAATTCTATACAGTGGGACCAAGTGATGATGTTACCATATGCAAATTCTAAATGAGAAGCATTCAAGGAATTAATCATAGAAGCTCCTAGGCTTTTTGTAACAACTAAGAAATACTGTTCCAGGTTTCAGCTTAAATGGATGTCAAATGAAATAAGACTTGTGGCAGAGAAGAAAAATGCATAGAATGCATATAAATCATCAAGTGACACAGGAGTCTACAGTAAATATAAACTAGTCTTAATCAAGTCACAAAGGCAAGCAAAGACAAGTTAGGCAAGCCAAGGTATATCAGTTGAATCTTTGGCAAAGGATGAAAAGAAAAACAGCAAAGACTTCTTTATTTATGTAAACACCAGAAGGAAGAAGATGAATAAACTTAGTGGTTCGACTGTTGATGATCTGCTCAGTCTGCTGACAAACTGAATGAGTATTCTGCAACTACATTCACACATGAAGAATTCTTTAGGGAAGTGGATGCCAGAAGTTTATCAAACTACAACAGGGAGCTAAACGTTTTTGTAATAACTGAGAGGAAAGCGGAAGAGAAATTGTTGATGTTAAATAAGAAAGGTACCTGGGGGTGGATGGGATCTATCCAATTATCTCAAGGAAGGTAGCAAAGGAAGTAAGCAAAACCTTGGCCATAATTATTAGCACATCCTTGGATTCAGGGAAGGTCCCTGCAGATTGGAGATGTGTGAATGTATTCCCAATTCACAAAGGAGGATCAAAGGGTGACACAAGAAATTACAGACCTGTTAGTTTAACTTCTGTTACAGGAAAAATAATGGAATCACTAGTTAAAGAAGTAATGCAGGATCATCTAGCCAAAGCTGTAATTATATTTCAAACACAGCATGGGTTGTTAAGGGAAAATCTTGTCTGACCAATCTGGTTGGATAATGCAAAATGGTCATAAAGGAATTGGATGCAAAAAATAATTTTGACATCATACACTTGGATTTCAGGAAACCTTTTGTTACTGTTGAGCACAAAATATTGCTGTACAAACTGGGGTAATGTGGCTTTAAGGGCAAGTTACTGATATAAAATGATATAAATAAATATAGATAAATAAATGATATAAAATCACATACAAGGTTAAAATTCTGGACTAAATCAAGAAGTATTCACAGCTTACCAGTTTTATATATCGCTGCTCTTGAGAATTAAGATTAGGATATTTTTCAATTGATTTCAAAGGGGAACCAACAGTTCTAAAATGATTCTGCCTACAAAAGGAATGATTTACTTTAATGGCAACACAAATATAGCTAGTAAAAGAATAAATAAAAAAGTATAATATTGGGATATCAATATATTATGGAATTTGGATTTCTTTTTTAGATTTCATTGAATTAAGCACTAGTTGCATAAAAATGCATGTGAGAAAGTGGCAAAAACAAACTGAGAGAAATAAAAAGTAAAGTGTGAAGAGTTCACACTAAATAAACAAGATATACAGGGTTAAAATTCAGCATTAGAGAGGATGGTGAAAATATTAATGTTATATAAAAAAAAAGTATAGTAATATCTTTACAGCAAGAATTATTCCCACAGTTTACTGGCTTAAAAACATATCATTCTAAAACTTCCCATTCAATAACCAGGTCAACAAATGGATAATGTGCCCAGAAAAGAATAACTCTCATATTCCCAATCAGGAACATTAACAGACCTACTTTGAAAAACCATGGAAACCTCAGCTCAACTAATAAGTGAAAAGAAGGAGAGTGCGGTGCTATCTCTAGGCAACATAATATATGAGAGGTATTTACAAGGTTTATAATGTAATTTTATAATCAGGGGCAGATTAAGGATGAAATAGGCCCCCAGCCATATTTAAATTTGAGACCCCTTTAATATATATACGTGTATGTGGGTAATATATGTGCATATATTACAGAGTATCCCAAAAGTCACTGCATATTTTGGTGAAACAGTCTGATTTTCAAATAACTTTATTCCTTTTTACATAAAACATAAGTATTTGTAATGTGTTAGAGATGTTATTATAATTTTTATTATTTTTTTAATGTTTTCTTTTCAGATCCATAATTCATGATGAATGTTCAAGAGCGAATTTTTGTTGTAACATCCTGCATCAAACGAATGAAGTTTTGTGAAATTAGGGAAAGATTTAAGCGGATTTCATAGTGTGGTCTATTAAGCTGTTATTTTGGATTTGATCACCAAGTTCTGGTGATCACCCATTGCTGCTCAACATGGAAAATCTTCATGCAGGTCATGCAACAGTCGGATGTGGTAGTGCTGAATGTAAAATTCTGTGAACTGATGTCTTGGGTATGTTGTCTTCAAGACCCCTCCCTAACTGATAATTTTGGGTCTTCTTTGAATATTGCTCGAATTGATTCAATGCTTTCACATGCTGTCCTTGGGTGTCCACATCTCTTCTCATCATGCACAGACCCAGTTCTTTTAAACTTATTCACCAGTGCATGAATCATATTGTCTATAAGACCAGAACTATGAAATCTCCTTGAAAATCTTTCCCTAATTTCACAAAATTTCATTCCTCTGATGCAAAATGTTACAACAAAAATTCATGATGAATGTTCAAAGTGCAAAAATTTGCACTTTGAACATTCATCATGAATTATGGGTCTGAAAAGAAAACATTAAAAAATTAATAAAAATTATAATAACATCTCTAACCCATTACAAATACTTATGCTTTATGTAAAAAAAGAATAAATATACTTGTCGTAATGAAATTTATTTGAAAATCACACTGTTTCCTCAAAATGCACAGTGACTTTTGGGACATCTTGTATATATGTATATATATTACACATATACATATAAATACAAATAGGTTTTTATATTTACATTCCTTGATAAAAATGGTTTTTTTTAACTTGAAAAATAAAGTAATAATAAAAACAATTTTAATAGAAACTTTTAACTTATTTATTGTACAATAAAAAGGTACAAAAAAGAAGTTAAAGAAGTTAAATTTAAGAATACTTTAATATTACACGTTTTCTTGGTTTAATAACAAATTCTTCAATTAATTCACTGAAATCTAAAGAATTCAAATTTTTCATTTTCTATGCTAAGAATAGCTAAATTATTGAGTCTCATTTTTGTCATAACACTTCTCAAAGTATTTTTAATCAATTTTAATTTGGATAAAAATCCCTTTCTCCACTGGCATTTGAAATCATTACACAAAGATATATATGTAATGTAACTTCAATGTTTGGAAAAACTTGAAGTTATTTTCTTTTATATAATAATTATTATATATAAAAATATTAGAATTTTTTATCACTACTTTAGAAAATATTTACATTGAAAATGAGACCCTGGACCATGGCCAGTTTGGCTGTAGTGTTAACGTGGTCCTGTTTGTAATACAGGTCGACCATCACTAATCCGGTTCCACTGCTAATTTGGACATAATTTCCGTGAAGGTAATTTCAAATTTCCCGGTAGCGGGAAATTTGAAATTACTGTTTTGGTGGCTTTGGTTGCAGCATCAGTTGTCGGCGCGAACTCATAAACACTGGCAAGCTATTCATACTTGTTTTTGTGCATTTATTATTATAACTTGCTCACATTTAATCTCAGCCATGGTTTCAATGCATAAAGGAAGTGCTTCTCGTGCTGTAAAGTGCAAACACCGTACATTGTCCATAACAGATAAAGTTGAACTTCTGAAAAAACTCGACAGCGGTGTGTCTGTGAGAAGTTTCTCTGCTTAGTTGTAAATTCCAGCAATTTCTCTCAGTTCCTCTTATTTTAGTAATTTTCTTTTAGCCATTTCTTTTTAGATTTTTTTTTTTTTTACAACACACTTGTATAAACTTGCGGAAAAACACAACACAATATGATGGATAATACAATGCGCTAACGAACTTGTTTTCACAAACAATACTGACAAACTTATTGTGACGTTCGAGAGTTTATTTTATCGCAATTAGTTTTATTGCACGCGCTCGCCACATGTGCAATAAACTAATCACAAATGACCTTCATACGTATGCCGTAATAGCGTCACACGTATGTGGCCGACATGGCTTCTCAAGAAATAAAGTAACCTACTGGGCCACGTCAGCCGGCGCCGCCGTAGCCAGGTGGGAAGGAGCAGCAGCAGCAGTGCGTTCTTCTTGATTAGACCGGGGTTCGAGCCCGTCACCACCAAATACGGAGGATGCGGAAAGGTCAGGAAATGACCACCACATATCCCGGAGCAACATGGACTTAGTTGCTAATGCTCCTAAAAAAAAAAAAAAAAAAAAGCCACGTCAGCCACATATATATGACACACAAAACAAAACTCTTTTTTTGATATTTTAAATGAAAAAACGACAACACTGACATTATAATATTTATTTTAGAATTACTAATCGAATTATTTGCTAAATATTTTTTGGCTCCTGGGGAATTTTTTTCTTAAACTAGCTTGGCAGTCAACGTGTTAATTAAAGGTAGGATGAGGTGTTAGCTGTTGGGTAAACTGTATGTGCTAATATAACCACCGGTGATCCGGAAAACTCACTAATCCGGCACCCCGCAGGTCCCAACGCTGCCAGATTAGTGATGATTAACCTGTACTTATATTTTAATTGCATTTTTGAACCTTCATGCAAAATATTATTCCAATAATATCCCAACAAGCAAGTAGAGGATATACTTCATAATAATTACTGCTTTTAGATACAGGGTAATTTGCATTACATTTCAAAACCTCTGCCAGTTTCGTGTATTATATTTTACTGGAAATTTCTTGTATTTCCAGTATTGTATGTTATATACAATACCCATGGAATGATACACAAAAAATAGTTCGATGAAGTAAAGTGATGTCAAAGAAGTCCAAAAAGAAGTTCGTTAGCTGTTGGGCATATTTCTCTTGTGTCACAGATTATCATGAAAAGGTTGACTTATGTGTCCTCAATGTCCCTCCTGTTGTTTCAATTAATAATGTAATTTTTTAAATTAATGTAATAAAGGTAAAAAAAAAATGTAATTACATTTTTTTTACCTTTTTACACCATTAACACAAACAATGGGAGGAATATCAAGGACACAGGTCAACGTTTTCTATAATAAACTGTGACCTGAGACAAGCATGCCTTGGGAAGAGGAACTGTTGATTAAAGCTGAACAGACAATCTGTGAACCTACATAATGTCACTTCAATGGGATAATCTTCATGTCATTTCTTTTGGTGTCATTGTAGCATGTGATCAAGAAACCAGCAAAGGTTTTTAAAAATAATGCTCTAATAAACTTGTTTGTATTGTGGAGTATTATAAAAGTATTATTAATTGCCCACTATCTACATGGAAAAACATCACAAAGAAAACAATCCCTTCAAATGATGATTAATAATTACAGCTCCCTTTATACACTCTTTTTTTACATGTATTATAAGATTAATGATTTTAAACAAAACACATATTATTATGCAAAAATTATGGGAGCACTAACAAATAATCACATTTTATGCAAATTTCTGGATATACAAATACACTGTCCAGTCAAAACATTATAACTATCTACCTAATAGTGGGTATATCCTCCTCTTGCCATCAGTAGGCATATCGCTGTCATACAATGAAGCATCACTGACCCTATAAGGCCCCAGAATGTCTCAGAATGTATATTGTACTTGTCGCCACAACTGCATCCTGTAGATCTGCGATGGTTAATGATGAAGGATCCAAATGCTGAATCTGTTGACATAATCCCAGAAGTGTTCTATAGGATACATATCCAGCAAATTCAACAGTCAAGGTAGCACTTGGAAATCACTTTCGTGTTTGGCAAACTACTCTCAAACAATGGCAACATGGCAGGACGCGTTATCCTGCTGGAACACACCTGTGCCATCTGGGGAGACTGTCATCATGAAGGGGATTACCTGATAAACCACAATGGAAGGGCAGTTTTTAGAATTTGGAATGCAGTCTAGGGGTATGAGGGCTCAAAGAGATTTCAAGGCAAACATTGCCATTACCAAAACACTACCACCACCTACCTGTTTCTATTGGACCAGGACATCAGAGAAATTCCTCTCTGCAATTTTCTGGCATACCATTCATTTACCATCCACACAGCACAGCAGAAAATGTGATTTATCAGAAAAGGCAAATTTTTTCCAGTCATCAATGGTCCAATGATGCCATTTAGATGAAAACTTTAAATGTTGCCAATGAGTGGCCATAAGCATGGGTACCTTGACCAGGTGCCTAATCTGGTGGCCCATAAGAGAAGGATTTGTTGGATTGTGGTCTTGGAAACACTGCTGCTCATCCCCTGGTTAAAGTTCATAGTCAGCCATTCCACCATTTTCCATCTATTGGCTTGCCTGTGTTCACCTGAACCATCAATGAGGCATGGATGCCATTGGCCAGCAACTGCTGCTCTGTCCACTGTTGGAACATCTTAACTACAACACTCTGCAAACAGCCCACAAGATTTGCAATTTCCTTAATACTGTCACCCTTCAACTGGTACCCAACAATTATCCCTTTTTCGAAGTCTGTCATATCATGTCCCTTGCCCATGTTGATGAAGTACTCCATATAAATACATGCCACAAACCTTCACTGTCACATTTACTGATTCTCACTGTGTGACACCAGGCGAGGAAGAATGGCTGATTGCTAAAACACTGGTGTGGTCATAAGTTATTTACTGGACAGAGTATTGCATAGAGATATAAATGAAGTGGGAAGGGAGAGATATTATTTATTATTTTGAACATGAATCATGGGACACAGTGATGGGTTTACCATATGATGGATTTTGGAGCTTTCAACAACATTCAAAAATACTAAAGCCCTGTCTCAAACAACATTTTACACAAATGGAAAACAGATTGGAAGGTAGCAGATCATGAAAACCTTGAATATATGCCAAAAATTCATGAATTTTGATAACAAAAGATCTCTCAACAGTTGGTAACACTGTCCAGAAAAACTGTGCCCCAAACTGCTAATCACCCAATCCAGGATGTGCAGGTGCAGTTGACATTGCACAACTTCTCCTGTGTATTAGATCACAGCTGTAACAGCAATTCCACAGAAGACATCTCCAACAATCCTTTCTTCACAAAAGTAAGTGCACAAGAAATGGGTAAATTGGATCCTTCTCAGGGAACTGACTTCTGAAGGAGTGAAAAAAGGATTCTTCAGAATGATGAATTCTGATATATGCTGTTTTTGTGTGATGGACTGAAGCAAGGATTATACAGTAATAAATGTAAAGCATAGTGGTAAAATTCTAATGGCATTGGTCTACTCTTCATAACATGACATTACATCTTTTATTTATATATATATATATATATATATATAAGGGGTTTCTGAAAAGTAAGGTAACACATTTTTTCTCTCAATGATGTTTAATAGCACAAAGTTGAAATTACACGCCAAGAAATAAGTGAACATGCACTACTTCTCCACAAAGTCTCCAGTTTTATTGATGCACCTGTCCCAACGATGGATCAGTTTATCAATACCAGCACTCAAGACATGATGTACATTGGGGAGCGCTGTCACCTGTATCTAAAGTAATAGATACAGGTGAGTGAGATGAGTATGCCCAATCCTGAGCCTTCCTAAAATTGTTTCTTCTCGTCTGCTTTTCTGGAAGCTGGAGGGCCACAGCTTCGATTCCGGTTTTATTTGGTAGAGTTTATTTCCTGGATAACCTTTCCAGATTAATGACCAGCTATTATAACATGCTTTACGGATAATGTGTTTGTAATCTGTATATGGAACTTGAATAGTTTGCGAAATAGTGGTTTCTGGTTGTTTGGCTGCATGATCTGCTCTTTCATTGCTGGCTATTCCAGAATGTCCTGGGATCCAGCAGAAAGTCACAGTTTGGTTCAATTCCTTCCAGGCAAGTAACTTAGAACGAATCTGTTTTACTACAGGGTGAGAGGAGTTGTTACCACTTATTACAGCAGTGACAGCACTGAGTGAGTCGGTGTATATTAAAGTAGTCATAATTAAAAATTCATTTATCCGATCAAGAGCTAAATTAATAGCATAAAGCTTAGCAGTAAAGATACTGCATTCTGTTGGTAATGAAACAGAAATGGTGAATGAAGGGAAGACTGCTGCAGCACCTACTTGGGTTTCAGTTTTTGATCCATCTGTATAGATTTACAGGCCTCTGAGTTAGAAGAGTGAGTTTCATGTAATTGTGCGATATTGGAGGGTGACAAGGTGTTCTTACCCCATTGTTGAAAATAGTTGTCGTAATTAACAGAAATATTTGTCCAAGGCGGATCAGGAGGTGTTATGTCCTGAAATATATTGCTGACATCTATATTTCATGCTTGAGTGAGTTCTTTAAGTCTAAGTGCAGCAGGTCGATTTTCATTTGGCTTACTGTTATAAAATAACTCCCATTCGGTATTATACAGACATTTCCAACTAGGGTGGGAGGGAAGACTGCGAATTTTTGCAGCATACATCAAAAGTAATGTTTTCCTCCAAAGATGTAAAGGTGGTTCATGAGCTTCGATATAAAAGCTCTGAACTGGGGAGGTTCTGAAAGCCCCTAGAGAAACTCTCAGCGCACTGTGCTGGATCGTATTCAATTGCTCTAAAGTAGGTCTTCTTGCAGAGTCATACACTGGAGAGCCATAGTCTAAGCAGGATCTGATGAGAGCTCGATAAAGATGGATCAAGGTATGTCGATCAGCACCCCATGACATAGACGACTCACACCGGAGAATATTCAACTTTTTCAAACAGATAGTTCTAAGATAAGCCACATGTGCTTGAAAGTTCAGTTTCTTATCCAGTAAGAGGCCAAGAACACGGACAGCGTGAACAAGAGGAATTGAAATGTTATTGATCTTTAGCTCAGGATCGGGATGTAGTGAGCGTAATTTGCAAAAATGAGTAGTGATGGATTTCTGCTCAGCTAGGCGGTATCCATTACATAAGGTCCACAATTCTATTCTGGCGAGAGCAATTTGTAACTGTCTTTCAACAGTATTCATACTTTGTGACTGGCAGGATATGGTGTGGTCATCTGCATACATGTATATTTGGCCGACCGGGCTAGCCGGGTGGATAAAGTGCCTGCCTGGCAACCCAAAGGTCGTGGGTTCGATTCCCGCCTCGGGCTTGGATCAAAGTACTGCAAAAACTTTGGGAGGTGCATTATGGCCACAGAAGCCTATGCGCCAACAACTACCAAAAAAAACAAAAAAATAAAAAAAAACATGTATATTTGGATGGTTTTTGGAAGTTCTTCCAATATGTTGTTGACCCAAATCGCAAATAGGGTAGCACTCAGTATGGAACCCTGTGGAACACCCTCTTCTTGAATGTGAGTTGTTGATAGCACGTTTTGATATCGGACTTGAAAGGTGCGTAACCTTAAAAAGTTCTGGATGAATTGTGGAAGGTAGCCTCTCAGCCCCAACTGATGTATATCCTTAATAATACCATGACGCCAAGTGGTATCAAATGCTTTCTGAATATCTAGGTTCACCATCACCAGATGTTGTCTCATGACAAAAGCACTACGTATGTTAGATTCAATTTTGAGTAGTAAATCTAGGGTAGGTCTGTTTTTATGGAAGCCATATTGGTGATCAGAAAGAACGTTTTGGGAGTCTAGAACCCAGATGAGCCTCTTTTGCACCAGCCTTTCAAAGATTTTGCCCAAACAGCTTGTCAACAATATTGGTTTGTAATTTTCAACTATGGAAGGATCTTTACCTGGTTTTAGAATAGCACAAATATAGGAATGACGCCATGAGAGAGGATATGTATTTTCTGCGAAGATCCGGTTATAAAAGTGTAATAGTATGTAGAGATCGGCTTCACATAGATGCTTCAGCATACTGTAGTGAATGCCGTCTGGTCCTGCTGCACTATTTGGAGATTTGCTCAAGGATTCTTTGAGTTCAGCTATAGAAAAGGGTTGGTTATACGGAAGTGAGAGTCTTTGAAAAATTAAATTTATGATGTTCCTCAACAGTTTTAATGCGTTGAAAGGAGGTGACATAAGAAGAGGAGGCGGAACTGTTATAGAAAGATTCTGCTAAAGCATTTGCAATGTCAGTAGAAGAGGATAGGTCCTGCCCATTCCACTGTATTATTGGGGATTGCTGCGGAGGAAATTTTCCATTGAGAGCTTGTATTTTTTCCATATAATTCGAGTGTCAGTATTTTTGTTAATAACTGATGCGAAGTTGATCCAGGAGTCACATTTTGCTTTCTTCCTAATTTGCCTTGCTTTTGCTCTGAGTTTTTTGTATAAAATTAGATTGGCAGTAGTTGGGCATTTGCGGAACTGGTTCAGCATGGTTTTTTTTTTTCTACTTTTGCTTTAGAGCAATCCGCATTCCACCACTGGTTTTTGTGTACACGCTTGCATTGGTCTGATTTTGGGATGGAAATTTCTGCTGCAGATAAGATTTGGCTGGTAATGTGGTCAGTTACGTCATCAATATGTTGATGTTGAACATATTGAGTGTCGAGTAGGACACAAGTTGAGTAGTTTACCCAGTCTGCTTTATAAAAATTCCAAGAAGTACGGCCTTTAGGACATGACACGACCTGGGTTTCAATTGAACTGATAATAGGAAAATGGCCACTGTGGAATGGATCATTCAGCACTAACCATTCCATGCTTGCAAAAAGAGATGCTGAACAGATGGATAAGTCTATGGCTGAGGTAGTACCTGTAGGTAGTTGTATATAAGTTGGAGAGCCAGAATTCAGCAGAGTCAGGTTATGGTTATCCAGGAATGTTTCAATTATTTGGCCTCTCCTATCCATGGTGGAAGATCCCCACAATGGATGGTGGCCATTGAAATCACTAAATAAGCAGACAGGAGGCGGCAGTTGTGCGATTAGATTGTCAAGTTCAGTCTGGGAGCAAGGATAAATGGGCGAGATATAAATGGATGCAAGCGTTAATGATATTCCCATTGCCATCCGAACTGCTACAACTTCTAAGGAGGTTTGTAGCTGGTTACGTCTTGACGGTATAGTAGATTTTACAAGAACAGCTACCCCCTCCATGGGCAGGACCATCAGAATCTCTGTCTCGTCTAAACATGGTGTAATTTTTGAATCTGAGAGAGACTTTTGGTGATAGAAATGTTTCCTGTAAGCATACACCTACTGCATTTGTTTGAAAAAGTAAATCACTCAGGTCATCAAAATTACTGCGTAATCCTCTACAGTTCCATTGTATGAATTTATTCATTGTTTGGATTTGATTGAATAAGATTAATCTGACTGTTTTTTCTGAGAAGGCTTCAGTCTGCTTTGTTTTGATTTTTCATTCCTTGAAAAGGTTGGGCGTCCTGTTTCTATGGTATCATTAGCATATAATTCTAAAACTGATTCTTCATCCTCTAGTTGAATATCAATTTCCATTTTCCTATTGCATTGTTTCACTTTTTCCTGGTCTTCAACATTTGCTGATTTTGCAGTTTCGGGCAATGATGGGATAGCATCAGTTGGGATACTAATTGGTGTATTGCTGGTCTCGTTCACTGTAAGTTTCTTTTTGGATGTTAGCGCAGTTTTGGCCCAGGTGGAAAAAGAACTGCTTGGTTCTATGGAGACATCTGTTTGTGTTGCAACTGAGCGGCTACTTCTGGTTACTGATGCATATGATCTGCTAGGCATGGTTAACAGCACTTGCTTTCTTGCTTCAGGATATGTGACTTTATGCTCCACTTTATATTTCTGGATTTTTTTTCCTGTGTTCCAAAGGTCACATGCTTTAGAAAATGCAGGATGGCTTCCTTTACAGCTTGGGCAAGTAGGAGAGGAAGCTGTGCACTCTCCTTGGAGCCACAAATAAGACACACAGCATCGCCTCTGCATGCAGTCTGTGCATGGCCGTACTTCTAGCACTTAAAACAGCGAATGGGATTCGGGATGTAAGGTCGAATCTTGCAGTTTAAATAACCTGCTTTGACAGAAGATGGAAGATTCAGAGTGCTGAACGTCAAAATAATGGACCTAGTTGGTAGTAGGTTGCCATCTTTTTTGGTTATTATTCTCCGAGCATGTGTCACCTTTTGTTCGCTAAGCTCTTGTACTATTTCTTCTTCAGAAACAGTTAATAGGTCCCATTCAGTGATAACGCCTTTAGACGTGTTCAGGGTGTTATGGGACATAACAGAGTCTGACCCTGGAATATTGTTGAATGTTGTTAAATTTAACAATTTTTCTGAATGAGATGTTTTTGAAGTTTCAATTAAAAGGTCTCCTGATTGGAGACGCTTCACCATTTTAGGGGATCCAACAACCGATTCTAAACATTTCAGTATCAGAAAAGGCGATAGCTTGCCGACAGGTTGTGTGGACAATGAGTGCATTATAAGAAATGCTGGTATATCTGAAATCTGTTTTTCTGTCCAGACGATTGGACTCATGTTCTGAGACAGAGTTAACAACTTTGCCGCCTGTGGACTCCAGAGATGGATATTCATTGCAATCCATCGTTGCTCCTTTTAGCCCTGGAAGAGGGAATTCCTTCTCCCAGATTACTGGCCCCGCCGCGTGGAGGCAGGAGCAGTGCCAACCAGTGACCAAGCGATCAGCACAAGAGGAGAGCAGTACGTTGCTAGCGATAGCAGTTTGATTTGATTTGATTTTGATTTGATTTTTTTATGGCACATAGCGATAGCAGTAACGTTGCTAGTGTTGAAGCAGTGACGTTGCTCAGCGAGGGAAGGAGTAACGGTGCGAGTGGTCAGCAGTAACGTTGTGAGCGTTGGAGGATTTATGAAAGCACTAGTACTCACCCTAGGAAAAACGCTAGAAAATCGCACTAGAAAGATCGCTTGGGAACTATCGCGTGGCACTCGGGGCCGGCAATGGTCAGGCAACACCTTGAGTACTGTATGCAGGTCTGGAGGCCTCATTTTAGGAAGGATGTAGAGCTGTTGGAACAAGTACATGGAAGGGCAACAAGATTAGTGAATGGAACAAAGGGTTGCTCTTATGAAGGAAGGTTTAAGTTTTGCAAATTACAGTGTCTGGAGACTAGGCACCTGCTAGGTGATCTGATTGAGGTGTATAAAGCCTTGAATGGTTTGAGCATGCTCAATGCTGATGGGATTTTTCCTCTTGCTCAGAATAATCACCTGAGAGGGCATAAATTCAAATTGAGGAAAGACAGATGTAGGATAGATGTGCGGAAGTTTGCCTTTAGCCAGTGGGTAGTTGGTTGGTGGAACAGACTTCCATCCCTTGTTGTGGAAGTTGATAGCCTAAATAAATTTAAGGCTGAGCTAGACAGGTATTTGGAACGAACGGAGGGATGAAATGGGAACTTTTTTTTTTTTTTTGGCTGCTGCTGCATAAGCTTGCTTTCTTGCATCATATGCTTCTACTAATGCTAATGCTAACTGATATATTTGAATTTAAAATTTTTTTCTCATTATTTCAAATGATATAATAGTTTGTTTTTTTTTTATCTAAATTATTAAAGGAAAAAACTTACATAACCATTCCAAACCCATCTTCTGGATGAATCTGAAAGCACATAACCACATCTTAATAAAAAAAAAAAAATTTTTTAAAAAGTGAAAGTTGTTTAATTTAATATAAATATAACCACAGAAGATTAATTTATGAGTTCTTGTTGCAAGAACTACTGCGGCTAAAATGCACAACTACGGAAGAGCTACAGTTAATTGAGGTATATGGGACCTAGGAATTCTAATATAATCAAATACAAATTAAAAATGAAATGTTCTACTTTTATTCTTGGATAGATTTACTGAAACAAGAAAGCACTGGAATAGGTTGCCTCTACTGGCAATTGAAGTAATGGCTTTAAAAAATTCAAAGGCCAAATTGATCAGTAACTACAGAAAGATGGAAATAGACAGCTTTTTTTTTTCTTTCTTTCTCTCTCTTTTTTGTTTATTTTTTTTAATTTGTTTATTTATTTTTTTTTTTTGGCTGGTGCAGCAAAAATCTGGCTTCCTTACACTGTTAATTATGTTAATAATTTTATTATTATTATGAATACTAAGTATTCATAATAATAATAAAATTATTTTTAATTTTTTTTGTAATTTATGTTTGCATTTAACAAAAGGATAATGTGTATATTTTAAAATAAGAGCAATTGTACAAATATCACTAATTACCTGTTCATAAGTCACAAATGCAGCAATGCAAAATTTATCAGAAAACCACTTGATCAAATGATCCGAACTAAAAATAAAACAATATTAAAATGGGTTAACAATCAAAACAATCTTAAATTGTACAAAACAAAACTGTACTCTCTAAATTACAGGAAATATATTTTCCATACTCAGCACATTCACTACACTAATTTAATTGCTATTTGCTGATAATGTTTCTGAACCCACTATTGGGACTCTTAAAAGAACAGTGACCAATTCCAACTGGAAAACTTTTTTCATTTGTTATCATGTCCCAGTTCAAAATCAGACCCTCTCTTTCTCATCAAACTCTAAACTGAAAATTTCACCAGCAAATTAATGTAACATTGGATGTGCTGAGTGTATAAAATAATGTTTCCTCTATTTTAGAGATCAACAAACTAATTATTTTGTTAGGAATATTAGGAAATTTTTTAGGAATAATGCACAAAATTTCAACAAATAGTTTTATTACAATAAATACCAATTCATGTTTAGTTGTATATCTCCTCAGTTGTACTATAAATTTAACTTCAATAATCCTTCATTATAAAATATTTAATAAGTTTATTAAAATTAAGCTAACATTTATAAATATTTATCAAATAGTATATAATATATGCTAGTTTTTTCATTATGCAAATCTGTATAATATAAATAAAGGTAATAAAAACAAAAATTTTATATATATATATATAAGTCAATAATCAATAATATACATCAATTAAAGATTTTTTTCCCTATTTAACAAATTAGCAAAGGCACATGACGCAAGAAAGCAAGCTTATATAGCATCAGCCAAAAAAAAAAAAAAAAAAACCCTTATTTCACCCATCCATTCACTCCAAATGTTTGTTAAGTTCTGCCTTCAATCTATTTAAGCTATCAACTTCTACAACAACAGATGGAAGTTTGTTCCAGCAATCAACTACCCACTGGCTAAAGGCAAACTTCTGCACATCTATCCTACAACTGTCTTTCCTCAATTTGAATTTATGCCCTCTCAGGCGATTATTCTGAGCAAGAGAGGAAGAATCCATTCCTCACTGAGCATGCTCAAACCATTCAAGGCTTTATACACCTCAATCAGGTCACCTCGCAGGTGCCTAGTCTCCAGACACTGCAATTTGCAAAGCTAAAGCCTTTCTTTGTAAGAGCAACCCTTTGTTCCATTCACTAATCTTGTTGTCCTTCTCTATATTTGTTCCAACAGCACTACATCCTTCTTAAAATGAGGCCTCCAGACCTGTATACAGTACTCAAGGTGTGGTCTGACCATTGCCTTATACAAGGGGATAATCACCTCCTTATCCCTGCTAGAAAAATTTCTGTATATCATTGACAAGACACCATGAGCTACTCTTGCAGACCGTCTACACTGCTCAGAAAACTTCATATCTGCCTGCACAATTACCCCAGGTTCTTTTCATTCTCTACCACTGTCAGTGCAGTACCACAGAGTTGATACATTACTCTGGGGTTACTGCTTCCCATATGTAGTACTTTACATTTGTCAATGTTAAACTTCATTTGCCACCTCTCAGCCCATCTGCTCAACTTTTCTAGATCCTGTTGCAGCAGTGTACTGTCATTAGTGTCATTAACAACCCTGCCAACCTTCGTATCGTCTGCAAACTTGGACATTCAGCCTGATATACTATCATCAATATCATATATAAATACAGAAAAAAATGGACCGAACACTGAACCCTGAGGGGACTCCACTAATAACATTAGTCCACGAAGAGCAGTGTCCATTGATTACCATTCTCTTGGGCGCCTCCGTAGCCAGGTGGGAAGGAGCAGCAGTGCGTAGCACATGCTTCTTGATTAGACCGGGGTTCGAGCCCGTCACCACCAAATACGGAGTATGCGGAAAGGTCAAGGAATGACCACCGCATATCCCGGAGCAATATGGCCTTAGTTGCTAATGCTCCTAAAAACCAAATAACAAACAAACAAACCATTCTCTGTCTTCTCCCACTCAACCATCCCTTTATCCATAGCAGCAATTTGCCTCCAATGCCACACTGCTCCAATCTGTGCAGCAGTCTTCCATGTGCAACAGTATCAAAGGCTTTTCTAAGATCCAAATATATGATATCAAAGTTATTCTTTGCATCCAGTCCCTTTGTGACTACATCATAGTATCCAATCAAATTAGTCAGACAAGACTTCCCCTTAACAAACCCATGCTGTGTCCGAGCTATAACTGAAGTCTTGTCTAGATGATCCTGCAATGCTTCTTTAACCAGTGCCTCCATTAATTTTCCTGGAACAAAAGTTAAACTAACAGGTCTGTAATTACCTGTGTCTCCCTTTGATCCTCCATTGCGGATTGGGATCACATTTGCACATCTCCAGTCCATGGGTACCTCCCCTGAGTCCAGGGGAGCTCTCATAATTATGGCTACGGGTTTCGTTACTTCCTTTGCTGCCTTCTTTAATATAACTGGATAGATTCCATCCACCCCAGGTACCTTTCTTATGTTTATCTTCAACAATTTATCCTCCACTTTATTCTCACTTGTTACAAGATTATCTAGCTTACTGCCAGAGTTGAATACACCTCTGGCATTCCCCTCCCTGAATTACTCCTCACGTGTGAATGTCGATGCAAAATATTCATTTATTTTGTTAGCTACCTGAGCAGGATCATCAACAGTTGAACCATCGATATCAAGTGGACCAATCTGATTCATCCCCTTCCTTCTAGAGTTTACATAAGTAAAGAACTCTTTGCTGTTTTTCTTTGCATCCTTTGCCAAAGATTTCTCGTAATCTGCCTTTGCCTGCCTAACCTCCTTTGTAACTTGGTTACAGACCAGCTTATATCTATCATAGGCTTCTGTGTCACATGTTAATTTATATGTATCCCATGCATTTTTCTTCTCTCCCACATGTCTCATTAGTTCATCTGACATCCATTTAGGCCTAAACTTTGAACAATATTTCTTAGTTGGTATGTAAAGCCTAGTAGCTTCCAAGATTAATTCTTTGAATGCTTCCGATTTTGAATTTGCTGTTGGTTGGTAACATCATCGGTTGGTTTCACCGTATAGAATTTAAATACTGTCTCAGACCACCATAGTCACCTTTACGAAAGCAAAAACCCTTCCCTTTACTCTTGATGGTAGTTACCTCTTTGAGTAAATCCCACTTCAGCACCCTATGATCACTGCCACCTAGTGGTTCCTTTATCTGCAGATTCTTGATGCATGAAGAATCATTACCGATAATCAGATCAAGAGTGTTACTCCCGCTAGTTGCCTCCCGAACATGCTGCTGTAGAAAACAATCATCCAATAAATCCACAAAAGCCTTGCTAGTGTGTGAGAGTGACCAACCCACAAATTCCAGTCAATATCCGGGAAATTAAAATCCCCCATTATAAGGCACTAATTTACTGGCCCACTCTATTTCTCTGCACAATTGCTCATTATACTCATCAGATTCATTAGGTCTGTAACACACTCCTACTCTCATTTTTCCTTTCCCATGGCTTATGTCACACCAAACAGACTCAACATTGCATTGTCCACCAACATCAATTGGATGCACTTCCTTAGATTTTATGTGTTTCTTAACTAACAGCATAACCCCTCCTCCCTTCCTGTCCTGTCTATCCTTTCTGTACACGTTGTACTCCCCAAATTCCAGTTCTGCACTGCTTATGTCTGTGTGATGCCATGTTTCTGATATCCCAACAATATGATGTCTTCATATGATGTCTTGACTAGCACTTCAAGCTCATCGAATTTATTAACTATACTCCTAGCATTGGTGTACATACAAGTATACATGCACCTGTTTCTACTCTTAGTTACCCTAACACAGCCCATGTATTCAATTCATTTTATCTTTCACCAATAAGATAAAAGTTTGCAAAGTTATTAAAATTCAAATTCTGGAATAAATAAATGACAATTTATAATAACAATGTATAATAACAAATTAAAAATAACAATTTATAAATACAAGGTATAAAATTAATATTAAAAATTGAAAAAAGAACACTAAGCAATTTTTTTGAATGTTACAAATCTTTAATTTTTTAAAAATTTGTAGCATTTAAAAATCATCAAATATAAAAAAGAAACTAAAGACTTCTACAAAAATAAAAATACTAAACAAGATATTCCATCCAAGAATTGGTAATGTAAATGATAAAAATAGCTGTTTATGAATAAAATGAAAGAAAATACTCATGAGATGGAGAAATTACTGCAAAGACCTTTACAAAGATATCGAGATTGCTTCAATAACACCTCTAAATTAGAACCATACATATCAATAACAGAAATAAAAAAGGCCACAACAAATGTAGATGGAAAAGTACAGGGTCTGATGATATGTGTGCAGAAATGTTAAGGCATCTTGGTAATGCAGGGCTAAACACAGTTGATAACCTATGTAACAAAATCTGGAGAACTGGATCTTGGCCTGATGACTTGGCCAAATCCACATTTATCCTAATACACAAAAAAGGAGATCCAAACAAATGCAGTACAGGTCCACTGTCACTAATCCAGCAGCGTTGGGACCTGTGGGGGTGCCAGATTAGTGAGTTGGCTGGATCATCGGTGGTTATTTTAACACATACAGTTTACCCAACAGCTAACAACCACCTCATCCTACCTTCAGCACGTTGACTGCCGAGCTCGTTAAAGAAAAAAAATTCTGCAGGGGCCAAAAAATATTTAGCAAATCATTTAATCAGTAATTCTAAAATAAATATTGTAATGTCAGTGTTGTTGTTTTTTCGCTTAAAATATAAAAAAAAAAAAAATTTTTTTTTAGTTTCGCATATATGTGGCTGACGTGGCCCAGTAGGTTACTTTATTTCTTGAGAAGCCGTGTCAGCCACATACGTGTGATGCTATTACGGCATACACAGTGGTGAGCTGTGAATATTTTAACAATGGGCTCGCAGTTTTTCCGACTTTCTACCGAGTAAATTTGATCGGTCACGGAAGTGACGTCATCCGCGGCTTCCACTAGAGGCGCTTCCCATGCTCGCAATACTAGTACTGTGATTATAGTGCGTGATGCATTTTTCGTGATCGGTATGATATCTCGAGTCAGGGGCGAATTTGGGGGGGAGGGACAGATGTGGCTTATTACCCCCTTAACCATGCGTATAAGTGAATGGGTAAAATATTCCTAGGTCTATCTAAAAAAAAAACTTTAAAAACCTGGTCGCCTTACGATTATAACTGGATACGACAGTGTCTGGAGTTTTAACATTTTAGAATTATTGAATAGTATGACGTTACAATCATGCTTCCTGAAGTTACTACTGCAATAAGTATGATTTCAACAATACAAATATTTGTCAACAATTTATTTTTTTCGTCTCGCATTTTCGTTACATTCCATTGTTAGGTGCCCCTAACAGTTGCGTATGTGGCTTCAACTACAAGATCGGTACATCAATCGGTGCTATTTTACAGAGATATTTAGATATGTTGCACTCGCAAGTATACATCTCTTACTTTAGTCATCATAAATCCATTGTATCTTGTCTTCCAGAAATTATGAAAATCTGTGAATGATCAATAAAATATTTACAATAATAAAGCGCTTTTATTTCGTAATCGATATATACAAATCCAAATGCCTAAAAGAAACGCTAAGGACGTTTCGTATAAACCATCTATCGCGCATGCTTGGCATACGCACAACCAGAGAAATATAATGGATATATTTTTTTCATGATAAAATTTTAATATTGCGAATAAAAAATAACATGAAATATTTCCCATATCACAAATAACAAAAACTATCACAAAGCATTCCACAATATAAAAACAAATATTACATAAAAAACAAACTTTCTAGAAAAAGTACACAAAAAATCACAGATTACATGAAAAAAAATTATTTCACAAATATTCAAGAAAAATTTATTCTAAAAATTGCCAATTTACTTCTTTATTAATATTTGTTGTCGATCTTTTGCTTTGCTCAATAGCTGAGCGATGATTACAGAGGAATGATTTGAAGTAATGATCCGGATCAAATCGAAGCAATGGTTTTCCATTTCAATATGTTTAATTGTTAACATTATTCATTCATTCACTCAATAGTATTCATTAGCTGAAAGCTCGCTCAGCTTCAGCACTGCTAATGGCAATGGTTTCAAAGATATTTCTGGCTTTCTTAATTGAAAAGGTAATTTCACTCGATTTTAAAGATAAACTGTCTTCGACAAAATCTCTAAAATCATTAATTTTTATTTCATATTTTATCAGAAAACTTAAATTTCTTATTCGGTTTTCACTGTCTTTCCACTGAGACTTCAAAAGTTCTTTCAAATTCACGATTTCGGGTAGAATATGTTTAAAATTTATTTCAATGGTATCGTTATTTTCTTTATTTAATTTAAAATCACCCTGTTCCATTAATAAGTTATCCTTTAAGGATAAAACAATGCATTTAATAACTTGTCACAATGTAATTTTTTTACTTTCAATTTTGATTCCTTCAAATTCTTTCCACTTCAACGTGTTCTCAATTTTGCCTTCATAATTTCCTTCAGAATTTTTCAAGTTAGCAATAGCATCGATAGTTCGAATAACTAATTTATCTGCTTTTACCGTAGTGATTCTGTAACACCTCTGAAAGGTAAGAGAACTCCTGCAGGATGTCAATCATTAGTGCTAAATGGTTAAGAAATTCCAAATTTAAAAGTTGATTTAATAATCCGGAATATTTAACTTCTGATTCAAAATGTTTGCACAAAGCGGGATAATTCCTCCAGCCCACAATTGCCATCCGCAAGCTACAAGCTGCTCATCGTGGCCCGAACACACGACCGATCTTTACAGTTTCCACATCAAGTTCTTTAGCAATCATCCTTAATTCGTGCTAGTTTTTTGGAGATTGGTGATACAGTTTTTTTTTTTTATTATTACCTGTATGCCATTATATTTTAGAACATTTTCTACACAGTGAAAGGCTCGACACAGTTTCAAAATCTGCCAGCATTTCATCTTCGTAAAGTTTATATAATATCTTAGTTGCCTCAATCCCCCACTCTATGTTGCTACTGTCACTAGTTCTTTGAATACAGTGCAAAATGTCGGAATCACACGGATATTCAGCTACTGTGACCATGTAAACACAGACAAGAGAAATTTACTGGAAGGTGTGGATCACTCACTTCTCCAAAAAACATATGTCCGTTTATCGAAGTAAAGGGGAACCACAACACAGGTTGACCAGAGGCTATCCGTGTCGAGAATCTTCTTAATCCTCTGACTGGCTATGGAAAGTATATTGACTAGCGCGACTTCTCGGTATGTGACTGCATAGGTTTTACAGACACCACTAACATTGTGAAACGGTAATCCCTTTCACCCTTAATTCGCACTTTCTAATTACCTAAATTGCTTAAAGGCCAGAGATGAGAACAATGCATACGCAGTTGTCTCTCCTAATCCGTTCGTTTCATGGAAATTTTCTTTGTTCAATGGAAACTATTTTATGTAATTACCAAAGGGAATCAAAAAAATTCGCTATAAAGAAGTTCGTTAAACAGAGGTCCGACTGTAATTAAATCAAAAATGAAGCAATTTTAAAATACATAACCGATCGACTGCGCCATTAAAATGCTGGGAATGGGGTACTGCTCGCCCCAATGCAGTTTCGGTTCTGGATACTCAATAATTGCATTCAGGATTTCATTTGTAAAATAAATCTCAACAATGGGCTCGCAAATTTAAAAAAAAATAAATAAATAATGGGCTCTTGCAAGCCCATGCGAGCCCACTATAGCTCACCACTGGGCATACATATAACAGTCGTTTGTGATTAGTTTATCGCATGCACTGCAATAAAACTAATTGCGATAAAATAAACTCTCAAACATCACAATAAGTTTGCCAGTATTGTTTGTGAAAACAAGTTCGTTAGCGCACTGTATTATCTATCATATTGTGTTTTCCGCAAGTATAAGTGTGTTGTAAAAAAAAAAAAAAATCTAAAAAGGAATGGCTAAAGGAAAATTAATAAAAAAGAGGAACCGAGAAAAAATTGCTGGAATTTACAACTAAGCAGAGTTAAACTTCTCACAGACACACTGCTGTCGAGTTTTTTCAGAAGTTCAACTTTATCTGTTATGGACAATGAACAGTGTTTGCGCTTTACACAACGAAAGGCACTTCCTTTATTCACTGGAACCATGGCTGGGGCTAAATGTGAGCAGGTTATAATAATAAATGCAGAAAAACAAGTAGGAATGGCTTGCCAGTGCTTACAAGTTCATGCCAACAGCTGCAACCAACACCACCAAAACAGTAGCGGCAGGTCGGTGCACCGACCTGGGAAATTTGAAATTACGTTCGCGGAAATTATGTCCGAATTAACAGTGGAACTGGATTACCGTTGGCCGGATTAGTGAGGGTCAACCTGTAATTATCAAACAATTGCTTTGATATTACATGCAGGCAAAATTCTATTTTACATTATAAAGAAAAGGATCGATTAATACACTGATGGTCAGCTGCCTAATGAACAGGATGGGCTCGGGCCTGGAAGGGAGACAAGGGATCAGATAGCAAACATCAAACATTTGATCGAAAAGGCAAAAGAATTTACGAGCAATCAACAAAACACATGTGAAAGACCTTTCACATGTGCTTTGTTGATTACACCCAAGGCCTTTGATTTTGTGAAATAGGACATTCTATGGAAAACTATGACCAGCTCATATGGGCATCCTGGCTCACTTGGTGAATCTAATTAAGCAACTCTATGACATATCAACTCTATAACAAAGCAGCAATTAGAACAGAAAACTCATTCTCAGAAAGGTTCAAAACAGAAAGAGACATCAGATAAATGCATCCTCTCTCCAGGAGTGTATAATCTATGTGGAGAAAACATCATGAAGGCTTGAAATAGTTGGATTGGAAGTGTAAACATCAATCAGAAAGTAATCATAAATCTGAGATATGCAGAGGTCTTAACTGGTAAAAATGACCAAGAACTGAAGTCTTCACTTGACGGGGTACAATGTGAAAGCATCACTCATGGCCTCAGCATTAACAGAAATAAGATGAAATGTAAGAGAATTAACAGCAGAACAGATTCCCCAGCTGGCATTGACATAATGGATGTGGATCATTTTGTGTATCTAGGGGGCAATGATCAACAGCAAAGGAGGATGCCAAATAGAAATCTCAAGAAGACTTGCTGTGAGGAGACGAGCTATGGCCAACCTACAAAAAATATGGAAAGATAGAAATAGCTCACAAAACAGCACAACTAAACTAGTAACAACTTTAGTATTCTCAACTGTGCTCTACAGAGCTGAAAGTTGGACTATCAACCTTGCTGACAGAATTAAAGTAAACAGCTTTGAGATGTGGTGTTGGAGAAGGATACTTAGAATATGTTGGATGGAGAAAAGAACAAATCAGAGATTAGTGAACCAACTCAAAATTAAGACCAGGCTGACTGAAATAACAGACAAAGTATCTGTTATTTCAGTATCCTGCAGTATTTTGGACACATAAGAGACAAGATGATAATCTAGAGAAAACAATTTTGTTTGGTAGAGTAACAAGAAAAAGAAGAAGAGGGTTACTCCTTACAAGATGGACTGATCAGATCACTAAAATAACTGGAATAACCCTAGAAGAAGCCTCAAGAAGGGGTGAAGGTAGATTAGAATGGCATAAAATTGTGATTAAGGTCACAAGTTCTCAAGCTTGAGGAGACTGAAGAACGTTTAAAAATAGGGAATGTGGATATGCAATTTATCTTAATTTTTTTTATTAAAAATATTAGAAGTTTTAGGATCAATTCTGATTTGATAGCAGTCCCTACAGGAACTGTATAAGTTTGGATGGTTGGTTGGTTGGGTTGTTGGATTTTATTGGCGCATTAGCAACTAAGGCTATAATGCACCAATAAGTTTGGAAGTTTAAGCATTACTTGAGAAGGAAAAAGTTGTTCCAATACTAAATTTTCAGTGTGTTTTGCTGATCTTAAAAGCTCCATCCCCGAACAAAAATCTATACATATGAAAGCATATTTTTGGCATTACTAAAGAAGAAAAGTTGGATAGAAACTAAATTTTAACTGCATGTTTTGTTGGTCTCTGTGGATCCCCACTTTCTTTATCCCTAAAAAGACTGCTACACAAATTTCACTTCGCAGCTATCCAGCACATGCACATGTGGAGGAGATTTTGATCACCACTTCTTGAGTACAGAAGTTTTAACCACTGAGGTACATTATTTGAAACATACCTGAAATGTAATACGTGTACATTATATTTTAAGCAATTAAAAATCAAGAACCTAGATAGGTTCTTCATTTTTGAATTATTTAAAAATAATTAATTAAATTATTTTGATCGACTTCATTTAATTTTTTAATTTGTAGCTTAATGTATGGCAATCATATATGAAAAAATATACATTTTATACACATTGGAATTTTAATTTCATGAAAGTACATACAAGGTGTGGCAATAAAGTTCCTGGAATGGCGCTGTTGCTGTCACGTTCAATGATTTTAAAAATAAACAGAAATGGTATGATGTAGTTCAAACTTTCTCCAACAGATGGTGGTACAGAAATTGTCCAGTAGGCTGACAGGTTGCAAATAACAACCAGTTTCATTAGTGGTGAAAAGTTCCATGTCATGATTTTGCAATGGAGCAAAATCATGACATGGAACATTAACAATGGAGCAATGAACAAATATCAAATTTTGCTTTAAACTGAGAAAATCTGCAACAGAAATATTTGAAATGTTAAAAACTGTTTATGGTGATGAAATGTTAAGCCATACCAGCATGTGTTTGAATGGTTTGAGCAGTTAAAAAAAGGATGTTTGTGATGACAGAAAGGAGTGGGCACCCATCAACCTTTTGAAATGAAGACAGAATTGTAAAGAATCAGGAAATTATAGTAAGAGATGGTCATTTGATCCTCAGAATGATGTTTGATAAGTTGCTTATCAGATTTGTCAAATTCTGTATGATTAGGGAAAAGAAAGGTCTGTGCAAAATTTGTGCCACGCAACCTCATGGATGAGTAGAAGCAACGAAGAGTGTCATCATTCAAAGACTCCACCCAGACTTGTCAAGGCAATCCTAATTTATTTGGCTGTATTGTAACTGTAGATGGGTGCAGGGTATTTCAGTATGATCCAAAGATGAAGTGCCAGAGCATGCAGTGGGTTTCAAAATCATCATGAACCCAGAGTGTTTCGTTTAAAAAAGTCCAGGATCAAGATGATGCTGATTATGTTTTTCAACAAACAGGGTATTCACAAGGAATCTCTACCTGAAAGGGAGAGAACCAATGCTGTGTTCTACGTACAGGTGCTTCAAAGACTATTGAAGCACATTTCCTGGGTGAAGCTGTAATTTTTAAAAAAGAAAGGCAGCTGATTCTTGTTGCACAACAATGCCACTGCTCATTCTAAATTTGTTGTAAAGACATTTCTGATGAAACATGGCATTTTATACAGTATCAACCATCCACCCTACTCTCCTGACCCAGCACCAGTGGACTTCTTTTTCTTTCTCAAGGTGAAAACTACCCTCAAAGGAAAGAGCTGCTTTTAGGACATTCATAGATGAGAACATAAAGAAAATACAACATCATCTCTTTGGATATCTTTGCTGACTCTTTTCAGAAACTTTTAGAATGGTGTAATAAGTGCATTCAATCAGGTGATAATTACTTTGAATAAAAATAAAACCATTTTTGAGCTCATTCACTTTGTGTTTTTTTATTACAACAATCTGAAAAATTTATTGCCACATCTTGTCTGTACATTAAATACCTATCAGGATCCACATAGGTGATGGCACATTCTGAAAAAACCAGTGTTGGAATATTATAGTCAATATTAATTTCCTCCAACATATTTTGCAAGCTCTTCAAATTCCTCAAGTCAACTCCCAGAAGAAAATAATCTTTTCCTGCAAATACTAAAACGTGAAAAAAAATTATCATAAAAATGAAATAAGAATCTATATTATTTAAAATTAAAAAAAAAAAAAAAAAAAGCTCTAAAACTAGAGTAAGACATCTAAAAGTTGATCAATGACTTTCTACAGGAAAACATATAGAAACTCATGCGACAGAAATGGAATTCTGGAGGCAACACAACAGATGTGAGAATAATATTCCATGATAGAGGAAATTTGTGAAGAAAATAACATTGAAAGCAACAGATAAATTTTTATGTTTTTGAAGCAAAGAAAAAATATTACTGATATGCTGATGCCAAGAAAGGATACAAGTCATGATTATCTCCAGTAAACAAGTGTTCACATCTGAGTACTGTTGAAAATGAACATTGGTGCAGCACTATTCTTTTCAAGTAATAAAACAGAACTGGGTTTAAGAAGGACATTCAGTTTTTCTCTTCTAGAGGTTGTACACAGAGGACAACTAGCATTAACAGTATACTTTAAAAGGTTACTGATGAGGAAAAGATCAAGACTGTTAGATGAATAGTAATAATAAAAGCCTCAGCATCTCTACCAGCTGGATCTATACAGCTAGAAGATTGGAGCCAGTTGAGTCATGGAAATTAAAAATCACCAAGAAAAATAATTTTGCTGTTAGGAAAGTTATACTGGTGAAATGAGAAAGTCAAAAGTTCAAGTGAGTGGTTTTTGAACTAGGAGGGCAACAGAAAAAACAAATGAACTTGATTAAGTAAGCAAATTAAAGTGATTTTAAACCAATGAAGGTCAAATACAGAATAAAGATTAAGAAGTCTCGGACAATGAATTTTAAAAGGGAAATATATAATGCATATGCTAAAATTAACAGTATTATTATAATGAACATTCATTCTAATGAATGAATGTGCTGTAGAATAATATTATGTACAGTGGTGTTGTTCAAAAAAATTGCATCACTTGCAAAATTTGCCAAATTTCTGTGAAATTTGGCAGTATATCATATATGTTTTGTAATACCATTACCTTATTGCACTGTCTTTATCTCTAGCAAGCTCTTAGATAATGCCGTGATTGCATCACCCTAGTGGCAATATAAATACAGTGCATATGCCACAAGCCCAGTATTCCATGCTATTCCAGTGGCTATGTTTTCACAATTAACACCATAGGAAAAGTGTTTCCACTGCATTGAATGCAGAGGGACATTCTACACATGAAATACCTAAAAGGAGTTACTGTAATCAGTCAACAGTGGCACATTTATTACAAAAATTATCAGAAACTGGCAGTCTAAACAGAAAGAAAGGAAGAGGACATCCATGAATATCTTCTGCAGCGCAAGACAGATTTCTAATCCATCAGTGCATCCAAAACAGAAGATCCTCATTGACAGATCTTAAAGCAGCATGGGGAGGAGGATACAGGAGTAAAGGCAAGTACTGCTACACTTGCACAGTGAGATAATTACTTCATTATCTCTACTGGAAAAGTTCCCATTCATCATTGATACACTACCTGGCCACTTTATTAGGACCATGAACTAATAGCATTTAGACTGATGCCAGTCCAAATCACTGCTCCAACACAATGTAGCATGGAGTCAACAAGGTGCTCAAAAGTGATACGTGGAATATTGGACGTTCATTTAACAAAACTTCCCTCAATTTCTGGAATGATGCAAGCAGAGGATTGAACTGATAAACACACCTTTCCAGTTCAATCCCACAAAAGATCAATGGAATTTAGATCCATGGATTCAGCTTGCCAGGGTAGACACTTGAAGCCTTCCTCAAACTACTCTTTCACCATTTGGGGTGGTTGTAGCAGGATAACTAGGGTTGATGGCATCTAGCGCAAATAAAAAAATGGCGCTCCTTGAAACTGTTCTTTTGGAATTTTTGCTTTTTTTAACAATAAAAAGGCGTACCCCCAAATTTTGAGCCCAGGGCATGTGCCCACCTGCCTCAACCTAGTTACGCCACTAGGTGGTTGTATTGTCATCTTGAAAATATCCCCATATACAGGGATAAACACGGGAGAACCAGAGGCAAGTCACATGGTCCAATGTGTAGTTTCTTCCACATGCACACTTCAAGCATAATTCAAGATTCAATGGACCACGTGACCTACCTCCAGTTATCCTGCATTCATCCTTTGTGTTCCTGGTACCAATGCAGTCATATCTTTTAGATGGTGTCTGATCTCAGTGACTTCTGTAAAGGCTTCCTATTCCCACAGCACAGTCTTTGTAGGGTTTTTCATATGATGCAGGTACTGATACCTTGTATTGCTCCAGCATTAAATGCAGAGGTTAACTGTCATCCTCTCATTTGGCAATGATTACACTGGATAATTTGCTCCAGACATTATGCATCTCACTCTGCTAGCTTACATTTTTGTCTGCAGCTGCATCTGTTCATGGATGTTTTCTGGGTATTTTTCCATTCATTAAAGACTAACATGCAACTAGTCTTTGAACACTCAACAAGTGCAGCTATCCTCTCTGCTGTAGCACCTGAAAAACACTCATTGGCACTCATACCTTTTTAGAAGTCTGCAAGATCCTGTCTATTCCCCACTACCATTGAACTCACTGGGATACTAGTCAGATCAAAAGGCTTTACAGCACTTTTCTTCATACATTATGACACCATACAACTTCTTCAATTTACTTATTTTTCTAAGCAGTATATACATTTTTGATTAAAGACATTAAATCTTGCATATACGAGTAAAAGAAACTTAGTAAATGTGAAGCGAAAAATCTAGAATCTGGGATTCAAATACAAAGTCAGCATGCAAAAAAAAATATTTTTAAAATATAATTACCTAGCAGAGGAGGTTGAGCAACTTTGTAATGATTTAAATTATTATTGTAATTTAACAAATCATGGATTTTTTTTTTTTTTAACAAAGAAGGTTCATACTGATTTCATTAATGATTAAACTTATACAGTTGAGTTCATACTGAAACTCAACTGTATAAGTTTAATCATTTTTCTAGTTACAAATAGAAAGTAACAAAAATAATTTGTTTGCTTAATTTAACAGCAATAAAATTTAAAATCTGATAGATTTCCAGTAATATGTTTATAATTTTACATTTATGTCCTGTGTAATGTCCCAATCAGGCAGTTCATTTTCAAATTTAGTGCAAGGTAACTTTCTAAGTATTCCACTCTGTTTGTAGAAATTACAGTGAGCCATTGCCATCAGCCCATGTGCAATTTATACAGATGGAAAAAATGGTTTGAAAGCACTTAAAGTTTGAGAAAGCTGTGAAGCACAAACCATTTAAACATTTAAGCAAGGAAGATTTGACAAAATGGTCTACAAGGAAATTAGCACCATAACATGTCTGTGTAGAATAGAAAATGAACAATAGCAGACATAATTAATTTTGAACACTGACTGCAAAAATTAAACTCCATCCTTTCAAAGTTCCACACAGAAACCAAACAGAAAATTAAATTTAAACAAGTTGAGATGAAACCAAATACAAATAATACCTATGCCAAAATCTTTCTCTGTAGCTGACTGCTTATTCGCACCAATCATATTTTCTAGCTCTATATTTTGCTTAATTAAAGCAATCTTCCGCCTCACAACTTGGTCAAAATCAACCTAAATAACAGTAAACATCTTATATTTAAAAAGTGAACACATATACACTCTCCTACTTTCTCTCCCACACACACACACACACACACACTTTTCTCATAATAAAATATCTAGGTCACAGATAAAATAAAATATACAGAAACCAGTATAAGTGGTAGGACAAAATCACATCTTTGAGTTCTGTTTTGTTTATGATTTTGAACTGTTAATTGTAGCAGTGTAATATAACTATATACATCACACACGGGTGTTCAAAGAAAGTGCATCACCCCTTAAAATTGTAATTGTCGCCCGAATAATGTAAGTATATGGCAATATTTCTTAGAGATTGCATCAGACAAGATTGACAACACATAGGTGATGATGTAATATTGCATCAGCTGTTACTTTCAGCTATATAAGCACGTTCTGCAAGAGTTGCGGTCATTCCTTGCTTGTGTCAGTATGGTGAGTTACATGCAGTTGATACCACAAAGAAAGAGTGCTATTGTTGCTTTATGTGAGGAAGGATGTTCTTCCCATCATATTGCTTATAGAGGGTCTTGTAATCAGTCAACAGTGAATAGATTTCTTTCCAAACTCAAGAATACTGGTTCTGCTGATAGGAAAAAAGGAACTGGATGCAAATGAGTCTCTACAGCAAAACAGGACTGCGTTTTGAAGCGCTTATGCCTTAAAAACCGTAAAACTTCTTCGTCTGAGCTGAAAAGAGAATGGGAAGAACATACAGGAATGGTAGCAAGTGCAGTAACAGTCAGAAGATGCCTCTTCAAAAATGGACTTGTAGCCCATCATCCTAAGAAGAAAGCCCCTCCTTACGCAAAAAATGAAAAGGGAACGTTTATTTGGTGTAAGGAGCATGTCGAATGGACCCCCGAGCAGTGGAAGTCAGTTATTGCTTGGGATGAGAAGAAATTCAATCTGCATGACTCTGATGGGAAGGAGACAAACAATTTGCTGTAGACATGGTGAAGAATACCATCCAGACCATATGGTGTCTACAGTGAAATTCCCTATCAGCCAAATGATATGGGGGTGCATTTCGTATCATGGAGTAGGTCACCTGCAGTTTATAAAAGGTTCTGTAAATGCCAATGGATACCTGGCTATACTGGAAGGCAAATTGCTGCCAACCATTAGAGACCATTTCAACCTGCCAAGCAACTGCATCTTTCAGGACGACTCTGCTCCTTGTCATCGGGCGAAAAGTGTAAGTAGGCACTTCTATAGTTACTTTAGCTTCATTTCTGCATTAGAGGTTCGACGGTAATGTGTTTACATTTGTTACAGGTGAAAAAATGGTTAGAAGAATGGTCCATTACAACTCTTAGCTGGCCAGGAAACAGCCCAGACCTGAATCCTATAGAGAACTGTTCGCATCATGTGGAATCTGCAGTTGTCAGAAAGAAACCAAAAACCCTTCGTGAACTTCAGGAAGCCATAATTCGTGTTTGGAACCACAAACTATAAGTTGATTATCTTCAGAAATTGATCTTGTCAATGCCTCGACGGTGTGCTACTGTTATCAGGGCCAGAGGTGGTTCAACTAAATATCAGTTTGTACCTGATGAACTTTTCATTTTGTTTTCCATTTAAAATGATAAACTGAAGCAAACTGAGGGCTTCTGATAAGATTTCAGCCATAATTGTTGTGTTTACCAAAACTGTTGTATAAAGGTTGCAAATGCTCATTTTGGAATATTTTGAGAGCACCTGTGAAATATTACTTAGCTTTGCCTTAACTATTAATAAATATCTTTTGTTTATATTTATATTTGTGATGCTATTCATTAATGTAACATACCATCACGAAAAAGGGTTAGAAATGTGAAATTCCTAGGCGATGCCTTTCTTTGAACACCAGTGCCTATATCTAGACTACTTATTATTACCAACAGCAGTTGACTAAGCATTTTAAACAAGAAAAATTTCGAATTAAGTCTTCACTTTTTTTTTTATAATAAAATATAAATAAACAAAAAATAATACTGTCACAGGATTAAACACTTTTACTAGCACTATATATTCTCTGGTTGAAATTTTTGTATTAATTTAATTTAATTAATTTATAATTTTACTTATGATGTCATAGAAGAGATATAATACTGAAATTTTAGCAAAATAATCTGGACATGTTTCTTAAACCACTCAATGCTTTTTCATAGACTTCACTGAAAATATATTAAAATTATATAAAATATGATCACTAACCATAAATTAACTCTTATCATGTACATTTCATAAATAACTCTTATTAGGTTATTATTCTAATGAGATAAAATAGACTAATGATTTCAACATCCCATACAAAATCTTCCTCTATACGGAAAAAGAGTTTGTACAGTTTTTAAAGATAAGCAATGCAGAGTGGTGTACCATCAGATTGGATCTAAAAGAAAGTAATCAGTATTCAACCTGTGAAAAATATATTTCTGTTGATGGCAGTATCTATACTGCCATCAACAGATATACAAGTACAGTAAACTTTAAAATCTGGCACCCTCTGGGATTGAGAGGAGCCAGATTTTGAAACATTCCAGGACACTAAGCATCATGTTTAGTGTCTTTCCAAAAGTGCAAAGCTAAGATAGATTTCTCATAATATCACTCTACAGATAAAGCAGAATGCTCCAGTCTTGTCTTCTGTCCTGAAGATGATGACCAGATATCCAAGTGTAACTGTCAACACACAACAATGTAGACAACAGAGCATGCTATTCCATTAATTTGCATATTGGAAATAGAAGTTTTTATGCTACTAAGAGCAGTTTGTAGATTTCTGTTTAACATATGTATTAACTACATTTGACTGGCCATTATTCTGTATTTTTGAATTCATGGTTGTAGAATATGATTTTTTAAATATCATGGTGTGTTTTTATAATTTTTTTGTTTACAATATAAATTATAGATGTTTTAATAATTTGATCAGTGCAATATTAAAATGCCAAGTATATTTTTGCTTATTAATTTTTAAAGCAGTAAATCAGTCCCTTGTAAGTCAAATTAGATTTTTATGGCCATAACATTGCTGGGAGTCACCCCTCCTCTCTCTCTCTCTCTCTCTCTCTCATTTTTTTTGAATAGCACCTAACAACCTTCTCAAATAACATAAGCTTGAAAGTTTTTAATAATTATATACAAACCTCAACATAGCGAAGACCAGGCAAAAATAAATTAAATGATTTTAATCTGAAGTATGTTGAATCAAATCCTGCTCCAAGTGATATTATCTATAAAGTAAAAATTCTAATATTAAACCTTTAGACAACTAACATGTACACTGAAAATTTTAGCCATACAATAAATAACAATATACAATTTTTAGTATTTAGATATTAGGCTTATTATTCTTGATCTTAACTATCATTAAGAGAAGATAATAGATTCAAGCCTTTGCATTCAAAAGAATGGATAAAATGTGAAATCCATTTTATCCATTTGTTATACATTTTCTCGAGCATGTTATCTTTATTTTAATTTGAAATTCATAACATCGATAAAGTAAGTTCTTAATATAATGTGAACTCAATTTTTTGTTAGCTGTTGTGATTTAATAAGCAAACAGTTTAAAAATTCAGGTAGTGGAATTATTTGCAATCATGCATATAATTATTCTAGTATAAAACATTATGCAGCCATATGCTGCATCACATGCCAAGTCATGATCATGTCATCATACCACATCTCAGATCATGTTATGCATTAACTGAACATTTAAAAAATTGTTTAAAAGTTTCTAGTCCATCTCAATATGGATGAAAAGTGTCAAGCAAATGTTGTAATTTCTTCTAAACCAAAAAAAGTGTTAATTTATAAATTAAACTAGATGTATTATGATGCTAGTAAATGGTCAAGCATGAAGGACAGCTGGGAGTTTAAAGATGTTAAAGATCATATAATAATAATACTCTGTTTTTGTGAATATTATGCTAATATACACAGAATTATAAACTATTTACTTATAGAATCATGGAGGTAAAAATTTACAGTGAACTGTTTGTAGTCCACTAACAATTAATAATACTTACTGTGGAGTACAGTGATTGTTAATAATGGTCTGATTTTTAAAATGTATATGCAACAAACCAAGTCATGGTTAGCTGTATTACTCTGAACTTTTATATTAGGGAAACTGACATGCTCCATAATGGTGTCCAGAGGTTTACATAACAAAACAGGATTCTAGCAGAATTTACTTTGGTTAAAAATACAATAAAAAAAAATTTTTAAAAATGTAAACATGGTAAATTAAACCAATAAGAAAAATAAGAGAATAACACTCCTCATAGGGTAAAATATTATGCTAATTAAATAAAACACTGCTTAAACACATACACACTGAATGAATAACAAATCTCACAATTCTATTCTCGAAATTAAAGGCAATCCTGAGTAAGCTTGGGGAATAAAGTTAAACAAAACTTCAGGTCTTAGTCAATGAATTTATAGTTAACAGAATAGACAATATTACATTTACAAAAATTAACAATATTCAGAAATCATAATATAAAATTAAGCACTGACTTGAAGAGGGGATGAAGCTGCTTAAGAAAAATTCCACTGAGAGAAAACTGTTAGAGACTGACCATTTTGGAAGTGAATTCTACTAGAAAAATCAGTAGCAAAAATCCAACCTGAAATTGTGTAAAGGAATAGCAACATAATTTCATAAGTTTACAGTAAAAACTACTGTAAACTGATAATCAGCAACTCAAAGAGACTTACTTTTAGGATTCAGGAGTTTACTATAAGGATGAGGAAAACAACATATATCTGTCATTAAGATAAACTCATTATGAATAACCTCATCTGAATCACTCACAATTAAATAGTATTAATTTTTACAAATACAGTGGAACTTCTATTTAACGAATTTCTATATATTACGAATTTTTTCACAAAACATTGCACCTTGAAACGAAATTACATGTAAAATTAACCCCATATAGCGAAGTGTTAGTCTCTCTATAACGAATTTTTAAAAAAAATTAGTAAAAGCATTTTTGAAGATTTTCAAGCATTTACTGCTAAACAGCCGCTCAAATATACGGCCTCCTTCCCTCCAAAATTGCGCATTAGGGTCTGGAATTAATCATCCTTTTAGTGAATACTTGTGGCCATTGACGCCCGTAGGAGGGTCTTTGTTTCATTTTTGTTACAGTTTTAAAACCAAATGAGTTTTCTTAAAAGTGGTCATAAACTTTACAATAAATAGGGTAGATTTGTAAATTGATGTTGGCTCAAGGGAAAACAAAATTCGCTGCGGTAAGCATTTAGTGTGCTGCGGTGGCAATACTTAGAATGCTACCATAGTTGGTTTTTAGTAATGCCTACTGAGTGACACTCGCGTCTCACCTCAACCATACCATGTGACCTTCTTGTCAATCATTATATGATATGTCCGTTCTCATCTAACTGGACTCCCAGCACATGGTTTCAATGATTTTTTTTTTTTTTTTTTCTTAATTTTGTTCTTTTAGAACAATTTGTCATCAATCACATAGGCTATATGCTCTTGTATTTTTTTCTTTCTGAAAAGTAACATACAGCATACATTAACCGTAAATTTTCTTTCGTGTATATATGAATGAAAGTTGTATATTTCTTAAAAGTGATTGATAGGAAAGGTCACATGATACTGTTGATACTGTCATTGAGTAGGCGGTACTAACAATTCACTATATGGTCAGCGCAGCGAAGTTTATGGTGTATGTATTGGCAAGAGCGGCAGTCCAGTAATTTTTACATTTGCGGAAACAATGTCGAAGAGAAAGTGTTTAAGTATTAATGATAAAGTAAAGATTCTTCATGATATTGACCAGGGCTTTAAGAAAAAAGATATTGTGGAGAAATATGGCATACCAGCAAGCAGCTTATCTATGATTTTAAAAAATCAAGAATCAATTTTAAATGCAATTGAAGGAGGAGCAGACAAAAAGTGAATTAAGTTGTGTATATATGAAGATGTTGATAACGCTGTTTTAAAATGGGTGCAAATGATACATGAAAAGAATATACCAATATCGGGTCCAATAATTAAGCAACAATCTCTGAAATTTGCACAGTCCCTGGGACATACAGAATTTAATGCGAGCACTGGGTGGCTAGATAAATTTAAGAAGCGCCACAGAATTGTGAAAAAAGGTTATTTGTGGAGAAAGTGTTAATGTAAGCGAAGAAAATTGCAACAGTTGGAGGAACAATACCTTAAAGAAGGTTTTGGAAGAATATGAACCTAAGGATATTTTTAATGCTGACAAAATGGGTTTATTCTTTAAATGTTTACCGAATAGAACACTTGCTTTTAAGGATGATAAATGTTTTGGCGGAAAACAAAGCAAAGATAGAATCACTGTGCTAGTTGGAGCAAATATGACAGGAAGTGAAAAATAAAGACTTTTAGTCATCAGAAAATCAAAAAACCCAAGATGTTTTAGAGGCACAAAATCTTTGGAAGTTGACAACACCTTTAATAAAAAAATATGGATGACAAGTGATATCTTTGAAGACTGGATATTAAAACTAGACAAGCGTATAATAAAAGAAAAAAGGAAAATCGTGTTGGTAACTGACAACTGTCCGGCACATCCTGCCAGTATTTCTGCCAAACTTAAAAGTGTGAAGTTGTTGTTTTTACCACCAAATGTGACGTCAAAACTCCAGCCAATGGACCAAGGCATTATTAAAAATTTTAAATTTTATTATCAAAAGAGAATAATAATGAAGATTGTCAATGCGTTGTCAGAAAATAGAAACTTGAAGGTTACAATTGGGAAACTTGAAGGTTAAACCTTGGAGATTTCATCTCTGAACTGGTAAAAGTTTGAACAAACGATGTCACTGAATACACTATTCAAAATTGTATTTCGAAAGCGGGATTTGCATTGAATACAGAAGTTGAACAACAACTAGACAAACAAGATGAACTGCCCCTTTCACAACTGAAAAACTTTTGGATATTATTAGAATCGTCCGGAAACATCGAAACCGAAATAACACTGGATAGTTATGTTTATGTAGATCAAGATCTGAGTACAACCATCCAAATGAAGATGAAATACTGCCGAAAAGTGTTAAACGCGACCGTGATCATGAAGAAATTAACGATTACGCTGAAGACTCATCAGAACAACCCACAGAAAAGCCGACTCGCGAAGAAACGATTAAAGCTTTTAAAACGGTTCGTATGGGTCTACAGTTTTGTGAAAATGTTCCTGATAATGTTTTTAGTGCTCTGAACAAATGTGAGGTTTTCTTTGAGAATCAGACATTTTTTAATTGAACTGTGCAAACGAAAATTACAGATTTTTTTAATTTGTGATACTTACCGGCAAAAATTGTGTAAACGTAATTTAAATAAGTGTTTTTGAAATAAAATACATTAAAAATAAATGTAGATTCATTTTCTAATTAAATAACAATTTCTAATAAAAAAGATATTCTCTGTATAACAAAATTTCTCTATAATGAATTTTTTTGCTGGATTTATTGAATTCGTTATAGGGAAGTTCGACTGTATATACATTATACACAGTTAGGGTAACAGCAGCCATAACACCTAGCACTTCCTATGAAAGAGTGCCGCAGACATAAGGAGTTTTGTAGACACAGCAAAAACAGAAGGCAGGAGGCAGATGCTGAAGAAATAATACCACTACATCCTATTTGGTTATCCTCAAACAATTGACTGATCTGTTCTCTTTTCAATGAAACCACAGAAATGTTTGAGAAGAATAACCCCAACAAAGAATTTGATCATGAAAGAGGAAAAGCTTATTTGCTGTCCTACAGTTAAAAATGAAGTTACAGAATGCAGTTGAAAACTTTCAATTCATTCCAATTATATTTATATAAAAAACCATCCACCAACAATACAAAAAATTTCAAGAAACTGGATGATGCTGATATCCAACAATAATTCAATTCTTACACTAATATAACACTTACTTGACTATTCACACCTGGTTCACAAGAAACTATTCTGCAGAAAGTTTTGAGAATGTTATCCATAGCCTTGGCTCTAATATAGTAGCCCCTGTTTTATCAACAAAAATAAAAAATAATATATACTTCAAAAAAATTCACCCAAAATATAGTTTTCTTTAACATATAATATTAGTATTAATAATATTAATATAGTAAAGGCCAAAATATGCAAGGAAGCCAGGCTTTCTTGCATCAGGCAACCACAGAACAAATTAGTTATTTAAGAATACAGAGTTGCTCTTTATAGCAACTCTCTTTTTAATGTCCTAACACGTTATAACATTGTATATGGTTGGTCACGGCCAATTTCTCATTAACCTAATGCTATTTTATATTCAATATAATGACCTTGAAAATAAAAGGATTTCTCTATAAAGCAGAAATTTAAGCCTGTTAATCTGAATTTTTACTTTTTTATTACAATATTCACATTTAAAAATGACAGAATACTTCAAATTACTGAAGTAATTGCAGCTTGACCATGATAAATAATTTCTTAAAATTTCCCACTCTTCTCTTGCAGTGCGGTAATGAAATGAACATCGGTTTGAAGTTCTTTATATAGTTAGTGTGTATGTTTATTGGTATGGTTCCAAGAAAGCAGACAGCTTTGCCAATTGCAAATAAAATTAGGATTTTTCAAGCTGTAGATAATGGTGTGCATTCTAAGACTGACATTGCCAAACAGTTTGGCATTCCTAAGAGTTCACAATTCTGAAAGATCGGAAAAAGATTGAAAGTTTAGGGAATTCTGCTGCATCAGGTAGGATTTGAGCACGAAAGGCGGAGTATCCAGATCTTGAAAAGGTACTTTTGGAATGGCTAATGATGATGTGTGCAGAAAATATTCTGGTAGATGGTAATCTTTTAAAAGCTAAGGCTGAACAGTTTGTGCATCAAATGGATATTGAAGAATTTAAAAGTTCAGATAGATGGTTCCAGAAATTTAAGACTCGTTATGGTCTATCTTTCAAAAAAGTGTGAAGAAAATACAGCTATGGACATTAACGCTACAAACGAATAGAAGGAAAATCGTTTAAGAAAAACTACTGAAGAATGCTATTAAACAAATTGTGCTATGTCTTAAAAGCAAAAATCAATGTGAAATTGACATCCCACAGGCAATGTATGAAACGAAGTGATGAAAAAGTGATTGCCAACTGCTTCAAACATGATGGATTTACCACCTTGAATGATGCAATGTGTGAAATTTTGCATGCTTCTTCCTCTATTAATTGCGAAGAACAGTCCAATAATAAGGAAGAAATATTTGAGTGTGTGCATCATCACCTAAATTTACAGGAAAACTTAAGCTTCAAAGATTACACAGAAGTGGATGCGAACATTGAATGTTTCAGGATATGCATGAATGAAGAGGAACTCATTGCAGATGTATCTTGGAATCTTCTGAAATTTGTAGTGATGAAGATGAGGAACCTACTGTAGTTGAACTAGAAGTTTCAGTGAAATATGTTCATCAAGGATCAGAACTTGTATGTTGATTTTTTCAAGCACAGCCAAAAAGCAAAAGTGAAATAACTGCTATCACGCACCTTCACAATTCTCTTTTAAAACATGCTCTACCATTGAAACCTCATGTTTTGACAGATTATTTTAAAGTATAAAACAATTCTCTTGTTAGGTATGTAGCCTATGTAGTGAAATTTACAATTTAATTGTAACCTTGCTGCACTCTGCAATCATAATTTTCTTGTTTAATACTGCAGTGCATATTATAAATAAGATTATACTATATTGTATTAGTAGCATTACATTAAATTTTCAAGCTTTTACTTCTTTTGTTGCTGATTTTATGAAATCAATATAATGTCTTTCTGATATAATAACGTTTTTCTCATTCCCCTACAGCACTGGTTCCCAACCTTTTTTGACTCGTGAACCCCTTTCAACATATTTTTATTGCGAACCCCTAAGCCTGTATTCTCTGAAATCGTAAAATAGTACTGAATTTTTATTATAAAATATTTCCAGAACTAAGTTTTTATAAGCAACATTGCGTAATAATAAAAATTATTATTAAGTATTATTTATACTTTGTAAAGCAGTTATTAATCAGTCCAAACTAGATTTTGAACAGGCTAAGAGTAGAAAACTTGCTTAATGCCCAAATGGTAGCTGAACATTCTGGTCTCTTTTCAAAGCTATTGGCCGCAATTTTTGCCCATCTCTGTTCCCACTGCTGTCAAAACCAGATGGTTCTGTTGGCACATCAGCCAAAGATAAAGCTGACCTGCTAGCATCCTATTTTCCTTCCAACTCATGTATTGATCTTGGTAAATCACCTCAAACCTTTCCCAGTACACCACATTCAATGAATCCTGTGGTTTCCCGTCAAAAGGATGTTGATCGTTTTGATGAATCTGATGCTACAAAAGCTCCAGATCCTGATAGTATTTCTCCACTTGTTCTCAAAACCTGTGTCCCTGAACTTACTCCTGTTTTATGTCATCTTATTTTGCTTTCTCATTCCAAAGGTGTTTTTCCTTCTGCTTGGAAATTTACTCATATCCAGCCAATTCCTAAAAAGGGTGACAAATCCCTCCCATCCAATTATCGTCCCACTGCAATTACTTCTACTCTTTCTAAAGTAATGGAGAAATGAATTAAAAATAATAAAAATAATAAATTTTTAATAAATAAAAATCTGTTTATACTCCGGGACAACCAAACGGTCAGAGGAGTTCACAAAATAGACAGAATACAAGAAACAGCACCGTATTCAGCAGTCAAGGGCTTGAACCCCGGTCACTCAAGGCACGTGTACTTATGCACCCGCGCGCCTGACCACTAGGCTACAACTCTTAAGTCTAAGAATATATAAATTCATACACCGACCATTGTTATTTTGGATCGTGCACATGGATACTGCGAGCGTAAATGGCTCGAGGGTTTACGGATTAGTTCATCCAGTAGGAATACAATAAACAGAGATAGAGGTATACGTATTAATCCTATCTTTGAAACAATTATATTAAGGTCGGATGAACGATTTTCTTTGCCACGTTCCCGAGACATTTCCGCTTCCAGTTCTGACCATGTGCCAATTGAACCATGTGGAGAAATACCACGTGTGGAGGTACCGTGAGCCTGCTACTTAAGGAGATGTTGCAGGAAGTTATATCACTGTTGAAGAAGGGAGCTGACGCTCCCGAAAGCTTCAGATTTTTAGCGCTTTTAATGTTTTATATTTTAGCAAATTTTATTGTAAATGATCTTTTTATTACAGTTTTTAGCATTCCGTAATAGTTTATTGTAAATTTTTTTTTTTTTTTTTTTTTTTGTAAAGATTGTAGTCATATTAAATTTTAAATTTTATTCAATGGTCGGTGTACGAATTTATATATTCTTAGACATGAGTTTTCCCGACCTCAGAGGCCTCTTTCAGGATATTACAACTCTTAAACTACTTAGAAACCTTCCGTCTGATCAATGATCGCCAGTATGGATTCCGCCAGTGTCGTTCCACTGGTGATATTCTGGCTTATGTTACCAATCTATGGACAAATTCAATGGAAAAGTTTGGTGAAACTCAACCCATTGCTCTTGACATTTCAAAGGCTTTTGATCATGTTTGGCTAACGGTCTTCTAAATAAGCTTCCATTCTATGGTTTTCCAGCTGTTCTTTATAATTAAGTATCCAGTTTTCTCTGTGACCGCTCACTGCAGGTGATGGTAGATGGCTCTCTGTCTTCTAACTTCTCCATTAATGCTGGTGTTCCCCAAGGTTCAGTTCTTTCTTCCACTTTTCCCTCTTGTATATTGATGGCCTTCTTCCATTGACCAGAAATCCTATCCATAGTTTTGCTGATGATACCACATTGCTTTGCACCTTCCAGTTTGAGAAACCCTGCCCTGCTCAAACAGCTTCAACTTCATGAGTATCCACTGCCAAATCCTTAAATGCTGATCTCCACGTAATTCTCCAGTGGGGCAAAGAAAACTTAATTTCAATCCTTCTAAAACTCACTCCTGTCTTATATCTTGCAAATTATATTATATGTCTTATATGTCTGCCAGGGGCAAAGGTTGATGACGTTGTAGAGCGGATATCATCTTTTCAGGGCACAAAAGGTGATATAGTTGTACACGTTGGCACTAATGATATTAAGAGTAGGAGACCGGCGGAATTACTTAACAGGTACAGGTCACTGATGAAAAAAAGCCGTGAATTAGGGTTGAATTTGAAAGTGTCTGCAATTCTGCCCAGACACGATAGGAGGGAGTATATTATGAGAGCCCTGTCGATCAATTCGGCCCTGGAAAGATTGTGCAGGGCTCAAGGGGTAGAATTTTTTTCAGCCTGGTCTGTACTTGTTAACAGGAGAGACTGCTTCTACAGGGATGGGATACACTTAAATAGAAAGGGTGCAAGAATGTTTGCTGAAGCTATCGAGGCAGTGTTAGGTGGGTCGGAAAACTGCTAGATTGGGGAGATACAAGGACTAATAGATTAACAGTAGCCACTGGCAGAGGAGAAAGTGATTCTTGCACTCCTTCTATTGGAATGAGCAGCAGCCTGGAAAATAAGAGGCAGGATATTTCAGAGACTGCTGGGAATCATTGGGGTACAAGTGAACACGTGGGTTGTGTTAGGGTGGCTAAGAGGAAGAGCAGGTGCATGTACACTTGCATATACACCAATGCTAGGAGTTCAGTAAATAAATTTGATGAATTTGAGGTATTGCTCAAAACATCAAAGGCAGATATTGTTGGGATTTCAGAGACGTGGTGTCACACAGATATAAGGAATGCAGAACTTGAATTTGGGGAGTACAATGTCTACAGAAAGGATAGACAGGATAGGAAGGGAGGAGGGGTTATGCTATTAGTTAAGAAACACATAAAATCCAAGGAAGTGAAGCCAGTCGACATCGCTGGACAGTGCAGTGTCGAGTCAGTTTGGTGTGACATAAGCATTGGGAGATCAAAATTGAGAGTAGGAGTGTGCTATAGGCCTAATGACTCTGATGAGTATAATAAGAAACTGGACAGAGAAATAGAGTGGGCCAGTAAATCTGAGTCTCTTATAATGGGGGATTTTAATTTCCCAGATATTGACTGGAATTTGGGGACTGGTCACTCACACACTAGCAAGGCTTTTGTGGATTTATTGGATGATTGTTTTCTACATCAGCTTGTTCGGGAGGCAACTAGAGGGAGTAATACTCTTGATTTGATTATCAGTAGTGATTCTTCATGCATTAAGAATCTGCAGATAAATGAACCACTAGGTGGCAGTGATCACAGTGTTCTGAAGTGGGACTTACTCAGAGGTAAGTACCATTAGGGGTAAAGGGAAGGGGTATTGCTTTTGTAAACTACTACGACTACGGTGGTCTGAGACGGTATTTAAATACCGTCTCGGTATTTAAATACCGGGGGATCAACTGATGATGTTACCAACAGCAAATTCAAAATGGGAAGCATTCAAAGAACTTATCTTGGAAGCTACTAGGCTTTACATACCAACTAAGAAATATTGTTCAAGGTTTAGGCCTAAATGGATGTCAGATGAACTAATGAGGCATATGGCAGAGAAGAAAAATGCATGAGATACATACAAATCAACACGTGACACAGAAGCCTATGATAGATACAAGTTGATCTGTAACCAAGTTAAAAGGAGGTTAGGAAGGCGAAGGCAGATTACGAGAGATCCTTGGCAAGGGATGCGAAGAAAAACAGCAAAGAGTTCTTTACTTATGTAAACTCTAGAAGGAAGGGGATGAATCAGATTGGTCCACTTGATATCGATGGGTCAACTGTTGATGACCCTGCTCAGGTAGCTAACAAACTAAATGAATATTTTGCATCGACATTCACACATGAGGAGTTATTCAGCGAGGGGAATGCCAGAGGTGTATTCAACTCTGGCAGTAAGCTAGAGAATCTTGTAATAACTGAGAGTAAAGTGGAGGAGAAATTGTTGAAGTTAAATACAAGAAAGGCACCTGGGGTGGATGGGATCTATCCAGTAATATTAAAGGAGCCAGCAAAGGAAGTAAGCAAACGCTTAGCCATAATTATGAGAGCTTCCTTGGACTCAGGGGAGGTACCCATGGACTGGAGATGTGCAAATGTCACCCCAATTCACAAGGGAGGATCAAAGGCTGACACAAGTAATTATAGAACTGTGAGTTTAACTTCTGTTCCTGGAAAATTAATGGAGGCACAGGTTAAAGAAGCACTGCAGGATCATCTAGACAAGACTTCAGTTATAGCTCGGACACAGCATGGTTTTGTTAAGGGGAAGTCTTGCCTGACCAATTCGATTGGATACTATGATGCAGTCACAAAAGAACTGGATGCAGGGAATAACTTTGATATTATATACTTGGATCTTAGAAAGGTTTTGATACTGTTGCACATGGAAGACTGCTGCACAAATTGGAGCAGTGTGGCATTGGAGGCAAATTGCTGCTATGGATAAAGGGGTGGTTGAGGGGGAGAAGACAGAGAGTGGTAATTAATGGACACTGCTCATCATAGACTAATGTTATTAGTGGAGTCCCTCAGGGTTCAGTATTGGGTCCTTTATTGTTTTCTGTATTTATAAATGATATTGATGATGGTATATCAAGCTTAATGTCCAAGTTTGCAGACGATACGAAGGTTGGCAGGGTTGTCAAGGATACTACTGACACTATGCTGCTGCAACAGGATCTGGAAAGGTTGAGCAGATGGGCTGAGAGGCGGCAAATGAAGTTTAACATTGACAAATGTAAAGTACTACATATGGGAAACAGCAACCCCAGAGCAACGTATGAACTCTGTGGTTCTACACTGACAGTGGTAGAGAATGAAAGGAACCTGGGGGTGGTTGTGCAGGCAGATATGAAGTTCTCTGAGCAGTGCAGACGGGCTGCAAGAGTAGCTCATGGTGTATTGTCAATGGTATATAGGAATTTTTCTAGCAGCGATAAGGAGGTGATTATTCTCTTGTATAAGGCAATGGTCAGGCCACACCTAGAGTACTGTATACAGGCCTGGAGGCCTCATTTCAAGAAGGATGTAGAACTGCTGGAACGAGTACAGAGAAGGGCAATGAGATTAGTGAATGGAGCAAAGGGGTACTCTTTCGAAGAAAGGCTTAAGTTTTGAGAATTACAGTGTCTGGAGACTAGGCACCAGCGAGGTGATCTGATAGAGGTGTACAAAGCCTTGAATGGTTTGAGCATGCTCAATGCTGATGGGATTCTTCCTCTTGCTCAGAATAATCACCTGAGAGGGCATAAATTCAAATTGAGGAAAGACAGATGTAGGATAGATGTACAGAAATTTGCCTTTAGCCAGCGGGTGGTTGGTAGGTTGAACAGACTTCCATCCCTTGTCGTGGAAGTTGATAGCCTAAATAAGTTTAAGGCTCAGCTGGACAGGTATTTCGAACGAAAGGGGTGAAGTGGAAGTGGTTATTTTTATTTATGTTACTTTCTTTTTTTTTTTTGGCTGATGCTGAATAAGCTTGCTTTCTTGCATGAAATGCCTCTACTAATGCTAAAATGCTAATGCTAATGCAAAAAGGATGCTTCTGCTCCTATGCTTATCTTCAATAACACTCCAATTTCTAGGCAAGACCTTGGGGATTACCCTAACTTCTAATGTCTCTTGGCATAAAGCACATTACAGATATTGCTTCCTCTGCATCTAAAAAACTTGGTTTTCTCTTTTGCTCTCAGCATCACTTTTCATCTAAACAGTTGTTTACTCTGTAGAAATCGCAAATCTGGCCTACTATGGAATATTGTTCCCACATCTGGGAAGGTGTCCCCAAAACCTCTTGCAGGCTTCTAGATTCCATTAAAAAGACAGCAGTTAGGTTAATTAAAGTCTCATCTGTAACAGAGTCTCTCCACTCTCTGTTTCAGAGATGTTTTATTTCTGTTGCATGCCTTTTCTATAGTTACTTGCATGGGCACTGTTCTGAATTGGTTTCTATAATTCCCATTTTCACTTTCAAAGCAGTCCGAACACGTGCCACAACCAGTCAACATCATTTTACTGTCCAAGTTCAATTCCACAGAACAAACTTTTCTTCTTCCTCGTTTATTCATTCAACTTCCGTTTTTTGGAACAACCTTCCTTCATACATATTTCCTTAAAATTACAATCTACAGAAGTTCAAGTCCAATGTCTACTACCCAGGCAGTATGCATACATCATTTGATTATATCTCATATTATGAATACCTTCACAATGAATTGCGGAGGTATTGCACTGCTTTGAATAAGTAACTTCACCAGTGGAGAAGACTAATGCTACTTTTTCTCAGTGGATACCACCATCCAGATGGCACCGTTTCGAAGCTTGTTGGCTTACTCATTGGTGGGTGGGCAGGTACCATGTTGTTTTGACAGTGACAACCCGGTTATGAAGTATAACTCCACAATATGAAAGATGCTTGATGGTGTGCGTGGTTTAATCTAAAACTATTTCTTGACTAAATGTCTAATAAATGTCTAAGAGTATGAAAAAAGGTTGTTTATACATGGGTAATGTATAAACAACCTTATTCCATCATTTCTACTACCGTTTGATTATATCTCACATTACCCTTGCATAAACAATCTTTTTCATACTCTTAGACATTTAGTCAAGAAAGAATTTTAGATATTTATTTAACATGATATACTGTAAGATAGTAAAGTAATTAAAAGGAATTGTGGGAGATGTGGTTTCTTTCTTTGGCAATTCTTTACTTCCTACTTAATTTTATTTTACTTTATTGTTTATTATTAGTTATATTTTGTAGTTTACGATAATATACTTATGTAAATCTAAGCAGACGCCATTACAGAATTTTTAGTGCAAATCCCCTGGAACACTTCCGTGAACCCCTGCGGGTTCGTGAACCACTGGTTGGGAACTGCTGCCCTACAGGGTCGTTATATAAAGCTTCAATTGTATATCATGGCATAGTGGGTAAACTAGTACACTTGCTGGAGGTAACCCACAAAGGAGACTATTTATTTAAGAACATGCTTAAGGAAGAATATGAGTTCTCTTATTCATCAAATCTGGCTGAAGTTAGGCCAACTGCTAGACACCTTTCAAACAATGCTGAACTTAAATTTGTGTTCTTATGTCACCAATTTCCAATGTCCTTCTACTGTTTCTGTGTAGCATTGCAGAAAGAATCTCTCCAAAATAGCACCCGACAAGAAGCAGTCATTTGCCAACATTCAGGTTTAACAAACGCGCGCGCGCGCGCACACACACGCATGCATGCACGCACGCACACACACACACGATTTCATGCAGCAACAGTTAGTGTAAAGACTGAACTGTAATCATGTTTTAGCAGAGTCAGCATTTATTTTTGTATTCCAGCAATTCTGAAATGTGGCAAGCAGCTATTTTCACAGATAATGCAAACAAGTTAAAAGAAATGAAATGCAGAAAGAGTGCTAGAAAACCACAAGTTAGTCATTCACATCTTACTGTGGATGGCAGGACAGGAACCTACTCCATGTTCCAATTCTCAAAATCAAAAATTCTATTACTCATTTGGGTGTATCTAGCTTTTTTGACCCAATTAGTTTACAGTAAAACCTCAGTAATTTCGATTAATAAGGAGAAAGGGGCAATCCAATTATAAATTATAATATGTAAGTATTATCAAGTTGCTCATAAAAACATGAAAATTCATTTATAATTAGCATTAGTTGAGGCATATAATGCAATAAAGCAAGCTTAATCCAGTCACTCCAACTGTTTGTCTAGTTCAGCCTTAAATTTATTTAAGCTATCAACTTCCACAACAACAGATGGAAGTCTGTTCCAGCAATCAAGTACCCATCATCATCATCAGCCATTTTCAATCCACTGCAGGATGAAGGCCTCTCCAGCAACTTTCCAGTTCCTTCTGTTTTGAGCACTGGTCATCCATTTACTACTCAAAAACTCATGAATTTCATCTATCCATCTCCGCCTTTGTCTTCCAGGTTTTCTTCTAGCTCCTCTTGGGTACCATTCTGTTATTTTCTTAGTCCATCTGTCATCATGTCTTCGAGCTATGTGTCCTGCCCAAGACCATTTTAGTTCTTTAGTTTTGATAAGAATGTCCTTTACTTGAGTTTGCTGCCTAATCCATGTGTTTCTCTTCTTATCTAACAGTCTGATTCCCAATATAATTCGTTCCATTCTTCGCTGTGTAGTTCTTAGCTTCTCTTCCATTCTTTTGGTGAGTGCCCAAGTTTCACTTCCATAAGTCATGGTGGGGAGTATACATTGATTCATTATTTTACGTTTCAGACAAACTGGGATATTGCTCTTCAGTATGTGACTATATTTCCTGAATGCTATCCATCCAAAATTTATTCTTCTCTTGACTTCCAGCCATTTATCATTATTACAGCTAATAACTTGTCCCAGATAAGTATATGACTCCACCTTTTCAATTACTGCTCCTTCAATAATTATTTCCCTGTCCGTGGCATACTTGTTCATCATTACTTTTGTTTTAGCCATATTCATCTTTAGTCCAAAATCCTTACTAACTGTGCATAACTGATTAAGATTTTCCTCTAATTCTTTGGGATCGTGGCTTATGACCACAATGTCATCTGCAAATCGTAAATGGTTTAGGTACTCTCCGTTCACATTGACTCCTTTCTGCAACCAGTCTAATCTTCTGAAAGCTTCCTCAAGGGCAGTAGTAAACAGCTTCGGAGATATTGTGCTTCCTTGTCGAACTCCTTTCTCGATTTTAAATTTGCTACTGTCTTTGTCTAGTCTAATAAAGGATGTAGCACTCTCATATATTTTCTTCAAAATCATAATATATGGAGTATCTATGCCTTGTCTTTCCAGTGCCCGAAACATTGCCTTATGCTGTATGGAGTCAAATGCCTTTTCATAATCCACAAATGCCAGGCATAATGGTGTTTTATATTCATTTGCTTTCTCCATTAGCTGTGATATTACGTGAAGGTGATCCATAGTTGAGAATCCTGTCTTAAAGCCAGCTTGCTCTTTCGGTTGATTCTCATCAAGTATTCTTTCTAATCTGTTAGTAATGACCCTTGTGAACAACTTGTAGATATGGGATAACAAGCTAATTGGTCTATAATTTCCAATTTCTGATTTATCTCCTTTCTTATGCAGCAAAACTATGATTGCATTATTCCACTGCTTAGGCATCACATCTTTTCTAATGCACTTTGTGAAGAGCCTTGCCAGTTTTTGTGTTATGTCTCTTCCTCCCAATTTTAACAACTCTACAGTAACTTCATCTTCCCCCGGGGCTTTCCGATTCTTCATTTTCTTCAATGCATGTTCTACCTCATCAGGAAGAATATCGGGTATGTCGTATGTGTTGCTACTTTGCAATCCATCTTCCCCACTGCTGGTATCATTCCCTCGCGCCTTGTATAATTCTCTATAGTAGTCTTCTGCTATTTGAATTATGCCTTCTCTGCTGTTTATAAGTACACCATCGCTATTCTTCAGTTTCAGTATCATTTGTCTTTCTGTATTACTGCTCATGGCTGCTGATTTAAATCCTTTGTTTTCCCTTAATGCTTGTTCTACTTTTCTTGTGTTAAATCTTCTTATGTCCTCTCTGAGTCTCTTTCTAATGGCTTTGCATAACTCAGTATACTCAATTTTCTCCCTGTCAGTGTTTTTCTTGCTCTTCATTTGTCGTCTTTGGTTCATCATGACAAGTGTTTCTTGACTAATTTTTTCTTCTTTGGATTTCTGTTTCCCTATAGGTTTCTTGGGCTTTATCACTTTCAGAAAGTTGTAATATTCCTCGTCGATATCTTGGTCCTGAGCAGTTTGCAGAAGCTCAAACTTGTTCTTAAGTTCCAGTACATACTGCTTTTTCTCCTCCTCTATTATTTCAAAGACCTTTGTATTATTTACTCGAGTCAGTTTTTTCCTTTCCTTTCCTACATCTATATCAAGTGTACATCTTACCATTCTGTGATCACTTCCAACATTTACCTTATTCAGGACGGTAACATCATTCACAATATATCTTCTGTTAGTGAGGATGAAGTCGATTTCATTAGTTGTTAATCCATTTGGACTCTTCCATGTCCACTTTCTGTTCACCCTTTTCTTGAAAAAAGTGTTCATTACTGACATTCCTTGAGATTCTGCAAATTCCACAAGTCTTTCACCTCTTTTATTTCTTTCACCAATTCCAAAATTTCCTATAGTTCCACTTTCTGCGCTGTTTTGCCTTTTTCCAACCTTAGCATTGAAGTCCCCCATAATAATAGTGTAGTGAGTTTTCTGCTCATCTAAAAGACTCTCAATTTCAGTGTACATTTCTTCAACCTCTTCATCATCATGGCTCGATGTTGGTGCATAAATCATTATAATCTTTAGCTTGTACCTCTTAGAAATCTTGAGTATTACTCTTGACACCCTTGGTGATGTACTTTTGAATTCCAAAATGTTGTTTTTAAAATCTTTATGGACCAGAAACCCAACTCCACCTTCACTCCTTTCACTGTTTCCATTGGTGTACAGCAGATTTCCACTTGATAAACTTATAAGTTATTCATTTCTTCTTCTTGTTTCAGCCAAACCGATGATATTCCAATTCACATTTTCTATTTCCTTTTCCAGCTCTAATATCCTGTCTTCACCGATGAGTGATCGTACGTTATAACAGGCCAGGTTCAATTTCCGTGCATGGCAGCCTGGTCATACCCAGAGATTCTTAGCACCCTCTGCTTCCACTCTGATCCTCTCGCTGCCGTAAGAGGGAGAGTGAAAGCTGCTGGGGACTGAGGGCCATTTGTATTGTTGTGCTCTCATTGCTGGAGGGTTTGGTCTTTTCCTCTTCACGCTGACCAGGCGTCTTGAAGAGAACCACTCTACATGTTCGTTGCCACCTAAGTGACGTAACAGGGCTTGCCATCGAGAAGGTGTGCATCAAGTACCCACTTGGCATTAATGATATTAAGAGTAAGAGACCGGCAGAATTACTGAACAGTTACAGGTCACTGCTGAAAAAAAGCCATCAATTAGGGTTGAAAAGTGTCTGCAATTCTGCTCAGACACGATAGGAGGGAGTATATGATGAGAGCCTTGTCGATCGATTCAGCCCTGGAGAGATTGTGCAAGGCTCAAGGAGTAGAATTTCTCCTCAGCCTGGTCTGTGCTTGTTGACAGGAGAGACTGCTTCTACAGGGATGGGATACACTTAAATAGAAAGGGTGCAAGAATATTTGCTGATGCTATTGTGGCAGTGTTAGGTGGGTCGGAAAACTGCTAGCTTGGGGGGGGATGCATAGACTAATAGATTAACAGTAGCCGTTGGCAGAGGTGAAAGTGATTCTTGCACTGCTTCTATTGGAATGAGCAGCAGCCTGGAAAACAAAATGCAGGGGATTTCAGAGACTGCTAGGAGTCATTGCGGTACAAGTAAACACATGGACTGTGTTAGGGTAGTAAAGAATAGGAATATGTGCATGTATACCTGCATGTACACCAATGCTAGGAGTTTGGTAAATAAATTTGGTGAATTTGAGGTGGTGGTCAAAACATCAAAGGCAGATATTGTTGGGATATCAGAGAAGAGGTGTCACACAAATATAAGGAATGCAGAAATGGAATTTGGGGAGTACAACGTCTACAGAAAGGATAGGAAGGGAGGAGGGGTTATGCTATTAGTTAAGAAACACATAAAATCCAAGGAAGTAAAGCCAGTCAACGTGGCTGGACAGTGCAGTATCAAGTCAGTTTGGTGTGACATAAGCACTGGGAAATCAAAATTGAGAGTAGGAGTGTGTTATAGGTGCCTAATGACTCTGATGAGTATAAGTGGTGAGCTATAGTGGGCTCGCGAGAGCCCATTGTTATTTTTATTTTTGAAAATTTGCGAGCCCATTGTTGAGACGATCATTTATTTTACAAATTAAATCCTGAATTCAATTATTGAGTATCCAGAGCTGAAACTATAGCGGGACGAGCGGGGGCCTCATCCCCAGCATTTTAATGGCGCAATCGATCAGTTATGTATTTTAAAATTGCTTCATTTTTGATTTAATTACAATCGGACCTCTGTTTAACCAACTTCTTTATAGCGAATTGTTTTGAATTCCCCTTGGTAAATACATTTAAAATGGTTTTCTTTGAACAAAGAAAATTTCCATGTAACGAACAGATTAGGAGAGACAACTTTGTATGCACTGTTCTCACCTCTGGCCTTTAGACAATTTAGGTAATTAGAAAGTGCACATTAAGGGTGAAATGGATTACTGTTTCACAATGTTAGTGGTGTCCGAAATTTAAACCTGTGTAGGTTTTACCGACACCACTACCGAGAAGTTGCACTTGTCAATATGCTATCCATAGCCAGTCAGAGGATTAAGAAGATTCCCGACACAGATAATAGCCTCTGGTTAACTTCTGTTGTGGTTCCCTTTTACTCCAACACACAGGCACATGTTTTTCGGAGAAGTGAATGTCCACGCCTTCCAGTAAATTTCTCCCATCTAAGTTTACTTGGTCACAGTAGCTGAATATCCGCGTGATTCTGACATTTTGCATAATATTCAAAGAACTAGTGACAGTAGCAATGTAAAGGGAGGGGACTGAGGCAACTAAGATATATAAACTTTACAAAGATGAAACGTTGGCAGATATTGAAACTTCGTCGAGGCTTTCACCGTGTAGAAAATGTTCTGAAATATAATGGCATACAGGTAATAATTTAAAAAGAAAAAAAATGTATCACCAATCTCCAAAAAACCAGCACGAATTAAGGATGATTGCTAAAGAACTTGATGTGGAAACTATAAAGATGGGTCGTGTGTTCGGGCAACAATGAGCAGCTTGTAGCTTGCGGATGGCAATTGTGGGCTGGAGGAATTATCCCGCTTTGTGCAAACATTTTGAATCAGAAGTTAAATATTCCGGATTATTAAATCAACTTTTAAATTTGGAATTTCTTAACCATTTAGCACTAATGATCGACATCCTGCAGGAGTTCTCTTACCTTTCAGAGGTGTTACAGAATCACTACGGTAAAAGCAGATAAATTAATTATTCGAACTATCAATGCTATTGCTAACTTGAAAAATTCTGAAGGAAATTATGAAGGCAAAATTGAGAACACGTTAAAGTGGAAAGAATTTGAAGGAATCAAAATTGAAAGTAAAAAAATTACATTGTGACAAGTTATTAAATGCATTGTTTTATCCTTAAAGGATAACTTATTAATGGAACAGGGTGATTTTAAATTAAATAAAGAAAATAACGATACCATTGAAAGAAATTTTAAACATATTCTACCCGAAATCGTGAATTTGAAAGAACTTTCATCTCGGTGGCAAGACAGTGAAAACCGAATAAGAAATTTAAGTTTTCTGGTAAAATATGAAATAAAAATTAATGATTTTAGAGATTTTGTCGAAGACAGTTTATCTTTAAAATCGAGTGAAATTACCTTTTCAATTAAGAAAGCCAGAAATATCTTTGAAACCATTGCCATTAACAGTGCTAAAGTGAGCAAGCTTTCAGCGTAATGAATAATGCTGACAATTAAACATGTTGTAGATTATGATGACCATAATCTGCAACATCTAAATGTAAAACCGTTGTTTCAATTTGATCTGGATCGTTACGTTAAATCATTCCTCTGTAATCATTGCTATTGAGCAAAGCAGATCGTCAACAAACATTAATAAAGAAGTAAATTGTATGTGGCAATTTTTCTTGAATATTTGTGTAATAATTTTTTTTCATATGTGTACTTTGTTTTTTATGTAATATTTGTTTTATATTGTGGAATGTTTTGCGATAGTTTTTATGTTATTTGTTAAATGGAAAATATTTCATGTTATTTTTTATTCGCAATATTAAAATTTTATCATGAAAAATATGTATCCATTATATTTCCCCAGTTGTTAAAAAAAAAAGGACAAAAAGTTGCATGTGTGCCGAGCACACTCAGTAGATAATTTATGTGAAACATCCTTCGCGTTTCTTTTAGGTATTTTGATTTATATATATTGATTACGAAATAAGAGAGCTTTTTTATTGTAAATATTTTATTGATCATTCACAAATTTTCATAATTTCTGGAAGACCAGATACAATGGATTTATGATAACTAAAGTAAGAGATGTGCCGACCGGGCTAGCTGGGTGGGTAAAGTGCCTGCCTGGCAACCCAAAGGTCGTGGGTTCAAATCCCGCCTCGTGCTTGGATCAAAGTACTGCAAAAACCTTGGGAGGTGCATTATGGCCACAGAAGCCGATGCGCCAACAACTACCAAAAAAAAGTAAGAGATGTATACTTGCGATTGCAACATATCTAAATGTCTCTGGAAAACAGCATCAATTGAAGTACCGATTTTGCAGTTGAAATGGCATACACAGCTGTTAACAATGGAATGTACCAAAAACATGAGACAAAAAAAAAGAAATTGTGGACAAATATTTGAAATGCAGCAGTCATGCTTACCGCAGTAGTAACTTCAGGAAGTATGATTGTGACGTCATACTATTCAAGAATTCTAAAAAGTTAGAACTCCAGACAATATCATATCCAGTTATCATTGTAAGGGGAGGAATGACAACCAAGTTTTTAAGTTGTTTTTTTTCAGCTAGACCTAGGAACTTTTACACATTCACTTATACGCATGGTTAAGGGGGTAATAACCCCCATCTGTCCACGCTCCAGAATTGAGATATCATACAGGTCACAAAAAATGTGTCGCACACTCTAATCTACTAGTAGTGCAAATGTGGGAAGCACTTCGCATGGAAGCTGCGGATGATATCACTTCCGCAACCGATCAAATTTACTCGGTAGAAAGTGCAAGCCTATTGTTAAAATATTCACAGCTCACTACTGAGTATAATAAACAACTGTACAGGGAAATAGTGGGCCAGTAAATCAGAGAGTCTTATAATGGGGAATTTTAATTTCCCAGATATTGACTCGAATTTGTCGGTTGGTCACACACACTAGCAAGGCTTTCTTGGATTTATTGAATGATTGTTTTCTACAGCAGCAGCATTTTAGGGAGGCAACTAGAGGGAGTAATACTCTTGATCTGATTATCAGTAGTGATTCTTCATGCATTAAGAACCTGCAGATAAAGGAACCACTAGGTGGCAGTGATCACAGTGTGCTGAAGTGGGATTTATTCAAAGATAACTACATCAGGGGTAAAGGGAAGGGTTTTTGCTTTCGTAAAGGCGACTACGGACGTCTGAGATAGTATTTAAATTCTATATGGTGGGACCAACTGATGATGTTACCAACAGCAAGTTCAAAATTGGAAGCATACAAAGAATTAATCTTGGAAGCTACTAGGCTTTTCATACCAACTGAATCAAGAATGGGATACATATAAATTAATGGGTGACACAGAAGCCTATGATAGATATAAGCTGGTCTGTAACGAAGTCAAAAAGGAGGCTAGGCAGGCAAAGGCAGATTATGAGAAATCTTTGGCAAAGGATGCAAAGAAAAACAGCAAAGAGTTCTCATGTAAACTCTAGAAGGAAGGGGATGAATCAGATTGGTTCACTGGATATCGATGGTTCAACTGTTGATGATCCTGCTCAGATAGCTAACAAACTAAATGAGTATTCTGCATCTACATTCACACAAGGAGTTATTCAGGGAGGGGAATGCCAGAGGTGAATTAAACTCTGGCAGTGAGCTTGTTTGTTTGTTTGTTATTTGGTTTTTAGGAGCATTAGCAACTAAGGCCATATTGCTCCGGGATATGCGGTGGTCATTCCCTGACCTTTCTGCATCCTCAGTATTTGGTGGTGACGGGCTCGAACCCCGGTCTAATCAAGAAGCGTGTGTTATGCACTGCTGCTCCTACCCACCTGGCTACAGAGGCGCCTGGCAGTGAACTAGATGGTTTTGTAATAACTGAGAACAAAGTGGAGGAGAAATTGTTGAAGATAAACATAAGAAAGGCACATGGGATGGATGGGATCTATCCAGTTATATTAAAGGAGACAGCAACGGAAGTAGGCAAACCCTTAGCCATAATTATGAGAGCTTCCTTGAACTCAGGGGAGGTACCCATGGACTGGAGATGTGCAAATGTGACCCCAATTCACAAAGGAGAATCAAAGGGAGACACAGGTAATTACAGACCTGTTAGTTTAACTTTTGTTCCAGGGAAATTAATGGAGGCATTGGTTAAAGCAGCACTGTAGGATCATCTAGACAAGACTTCAGTTATAGCTTGGACACAGCATGGTTTTGTTAAGGGGAAGTCTTGTCTGACCAATTTGATTGGATACTATAATGTGATCACAAAGGAACTGGATGCAGGGAATAACTTTGATATCATATATTTGAATCTGAGAAAGGCTTTTGATACTGTTGCACATCGAAGACTGCTACACAAATTGGAGCAGTGTGGTATTGGAGGCAAATTGCTGCTATAACTAAAGGGATGGTTGAGTGGGAGAAGACAGAGAGTGGTAATCGATGGACACTGCTCTATGGGGACTAATGTCATTAGTGGAGTCCCTCGGAGTTCGGTGTTGGGTCCATTGTTGTTTTCTGTATTTATTAATGATATTGATGATGGCTTAATGTCCAAGTTTGCAGACAATACGAAGGTTGGCAGGGTTGTTAATGACATTATTGACAGTACGCTGCTGCAACAGGATCTAGAAAAGTTGACCAGATGGTGTGAGACGTGGAAACTGAAGTTTAACATTGACAAATGTAAAGTACTGTGTGGTACTACACTGACAGTGGTAGAGAATGAAAAGGACTGGGGGTAATTGTGTAGGCAGATATGAAGTTTTCTGAGCAGTGCAGATGGTCTGCAAAAGTAGCTCATGGTGTCTTGTCAATGATATACAGCAATATTTCAAACAGGGATAAAGAGGTGATTATCCCCTTGTATAAGGCAATGGTCAGGCTACACCTTGAGTACTGTATACAGGTTTGGAGGCCTCATTTTAAGAAGGATATAGAGCTGTTGGAACAAGTACAGAGAAGGGCAATAAGATTAGTGAATGGAACAAAGAGTTTCTCTTACAAAGAAAGGCTTAAGTTTTGCAAATTACGGTGTCTGGAAACTAGGCACCTGTGAGGTGATCTGATTGGGGGTGTATAAAGTCTTGAATGGTTTGAGTATGCTTAATGCTGATGGGATTGTTCCTCTTGCTCAGAATAATCACCTGAGAGGGTATAAATTCAAATTGAGGAAAGACAATTTCCTATTTCCTATTGTAGGACAGATGTGCGGAGGTGTGCCTTTAGCCAGCGTGTGGTTGATTGCTGGAACAAACTTCCATCTGACATAGAAGTTGATAGCTTAAATAGATTCAAGGCAGAACTAGACAAGCATTTGGAGCGAGCAGATGAGAGAAATTAGAAGATTTTTTTTTTTTGACTGATGCTATATAAGCTTGCTGTCTTACATCATGTGCCTTTGCTAATGCTAAAGGCAAACTTCTGCACATCTATTCTACAACTGTCTTTCCTCAATTTGAATCTATGCCCCTTTAGGTTCTTGATCTGAACAAGCAGAAGTATCCCATCAGCACTGAGGGGATACTTCCGACTTAATATCTTCTACCGACTTTAGTCTCTCTCTCTCTTTTTTTATTTAATCTTGCTTAAAGTGAAAAAACACGCAAAAGTAGGAAGAAGAAAATGGCAATAAAATTCTAAATGCCTTTTCCGAAATTTGTGGATATTCATTTTGAATTTTGCTAATATTCAAAATTTGCTAATATTAGTGTTATTAAAGTGAATTTCCAGCAAATTGTCACTACAGATCTCAGCAAATTCTTTTTCCTCTTGCAGATTAAGTTCTAACATCAGAAGGTTTCTTGTTGCAAATAGGTCTCTTATGTAAACTTGATACCACAAATATTTTTTGGTAACAAGGGATGGAAAGTAATGCTCAATTTTTGCCTTTAACAGCTCTAATGTTTCACTTATTACATTTTATTTTAGTATAATTCGTTTTGGCAGTCAATGGAAACATTTTTAAATATTTTTCATTTGCCTGCTTTTTCCATATACACCTAAACCTCGTTTTACGCGATAGATACGTTCCTAAAAATTACACATGTAAATAGAACTACTGACTCCATAGAAAAAGTGAAGGTTGGTTCCAAACCTGAAATATAAGCAAAATAATGAAAAAAACAAACATTAAATTTGTTAGGATCATAAGATTTTTATTTACATTTCATGGAGAACACACATACATATAATGAATTTTAATAACTTTTAAAAAAAACATATTCATCTCAGTTGTTTGCTAAGGATTCTATAAAAAAATTATGTTATTCGCTATCAGTTTCTGACAATAAACGCGAAAGCTTTCATTTTTGTGAGACTAATATCACTAGAACTACTAAATATGATATTATCGTCATCGACTTCCGCCTCAACTTGTGGAATTCTTCTTGTCATGTCTTGAACAAAAGTACCACTGGTTGTTTCAGTAGTTTTAGGAATGAACCCAGTTATTAATCGCTTTGTTGATGCTTTAGATAAGTTGCGATATAATTCTCTGCATGAAGACATTAACAACTTAAGCACACATGAAAACTTCCCAACATGTTCTTCATTTGGATCATGTCGGGCAAAATAATTGCCTAAATTACTGGCCAGTTTAAGACCTTTAATTATATCAGCAGTAAAAGTAGGATTATGATTAAGGAGTCTCAGAAACAATCTCCACTATTTCGTTTTCACTAAGAGGTTTATCAATTAAAAATTCTTCGATATCTGCCAACGTAAGATCATCAAATCCTTCTCCGCCAATTTCACATGCCAAACTTATTATATTGGGGAATTCTGCAATATAATTAAAGGGAACAGGAGCATTCTCTTTAACACGTGCGGGCTAAATAGCATTCCAGCATGCATTCATAGTTTCTGGTCTCAATTCAGATAACGAAAATCGAACCTGATCAATACAATCCATAAAGAAAATTTTTTCCACACATCCATAACTGACAGTGTTTCGTCATCATTTAGCGTGTTCAAAACGAACTGAAATGTTCGTCTGACATAATGTTTTAAAAGTCGCAATTATACCCTGATCTAGAGGTTGTAGCAATGATGTGGTATTGGGCGGCAGAAAACAAAATTGCACATCTGGGTGTTCTATGGTAGGATGACGGGTACATTATCAAGAATCAAAAGCACTTTAAATTCGAGACATTTGTCATTCAAATAGCGTCTAACTTCTGGCACAAAATGTTTGTGGAACCACTCAGTGAAAATATCAATGGCCACCCAAGCTTTTTTGTTGGCCATCCAAATGAACTGGCAATTTTTGAAAATCTACACCTTTCATTGGCTGTGGTCTTAATGATCTATTTATGAGCAGTGGTTTTAACATCCGATCTCCTAAAGCGTTCAAACAAAATAGGAGTGTTATGCGATCCTTTGCTGCTTTGAACCCACCAACAGCTTTTTTGCATTTTTGATACGTAAGTTCTGTTTGGCATTTTTTTCCAGAAAAGGCCAGTTTCATCCATATTCCAAACTTGTTCACAAGTGTAACCTCCATCTTCAATTATTTTAGCAAGTTTTTGTGGAAATGCTTTAGCAGCTATTTCATCAGCAGAAGCCATTTCACCTTTAATTTTTATATTATGAAGAGCTATGTCTTTTAATAAACTTAGCCAGCCAACCATTACTTGCATGAAATTCATATTTTTTCCTCGATTGAGATGAAGTATCTGGATACAGTTTTTTAATCTGTTCATAAAATCTCAATGCTGATTGCTTGATGGAATTTCCATCAACTGGCATTCTTTTTTGTACATTATCTTCTATCCACATCACTAAAGCTTTTCGGCCTTTTCTAGAACAACATCTCTTGTGTATGATGATAATTTCGCACTCGATTTTGTACCAGAACATACCGCTTTTCTAATAGCCTCTTCATTTTCCTTTATAGATCTGATAGTTGATTACGGACTCCAAAATGCTTACCCACAGCCATCGCACCTTCCCCAGTTTGATGACGATCTAAAATTTGAATTTTTATATCCAAGGAAACAGCTTTCCTTTTTTTTTTGGTTATCGGCAACATCATATGAGGGCTAGATTAAAATCTTCTGTTAATGAAATGAAAGTTTGAAAATTACATACAATGTAGCTTACCATTTATTATTTCTTGGCAAAATTATTAATTTTATAAAGCGATTTTTATTTTTATTTCACTTAAAAAATGCAAATGCAAAAAATGCGGTAACTGTGTTGCTTACTCAAACACCAAATTCTAACTGCTAAGAACTGCTTTTTTATGCACAGTCAGTTATGTAATTCGGGGAATTCCCAATAAATGAAATTCGTAAGAATTTTCTAAGTTGATACGAGAAACCAAATTCAAACTGCAAACAACTGCTGTTTTTTTTTGTTTATGGGCAGTCAGTTATGTAATTCGGGGAATTTAGAATTTTCTTAATTGAAACGAGAATGCAATTCTACAAAATTCTCAGAATTTTCTTGAATTACGGATTTTTTCCTAACTTAGACTTTAGGTTGGTCACGTAAAAGTGAATAAAAATCGCATAAAAAAATTATTTTTGCTATCCCAATTCGTGTAAAAAAATTCGCATAAAGAGGTTTAGGTGTACTCAACTTTTCTTTAAAGGTGAACAACTTGTCAGTAGAAGCGAGTAAATTTTCCTCTGAATCTTGCATACTGATATTTAATTTATTAAGCTGTGTGAATAAATCTGCTAGAAAAACTAATCTACAGCACCAAATTTCATCACTTAAATAATCACGAAATTTTGATTGCTCCAGTTAAAAAAATATGACCTCACACAACTCGTCCATATGCATAAGTACATTTCCTTTAGATAGCCAATGAATCTCAGTATGCATCATTAAAGAAAAACGATCAGACTCCAGCTCCTCCCATAATTTTCTGAAAATACGTATTTTTTGTGGTCTAGTTTTGATATAATAGACCACTTTAACCGCTTGATCAAGTACAAGTTTTAAAAGTGTGTTGTAATAAAATTTGAATTGTGTCGTTTTACTAAGTTTACAAATCCTTTTAGTGCTCCTCTCATCACGGGAGCACTGTCGGTACAAATGCCGACACACGACTTCCATAATATACCACACTTTTGCAAATAATTATTCATTACTTCGAAAATATCTTGGTCGTTGTTCTTTTAGTGAGTTCTTTACAACAACAAAAAAAGATTAATAATTGTATCATTTTTGATAAACCTGACAAATGCTATTAATGGGGCTTTCCCGCCAATATCTGTAGAATTATCTACTTGCAATGCAAACAGTTGCCCAAAATTATTAATATGTTGAGCAACTTGTTCTTCAATATCATTGGACATTTCTTTTATACACCTGCTAATTATGCTGTTCAAAAGTGGTAATGTCATTATTTTTTTCCAGCTTCCTCTCCCAAAATACTTTTCACGATTATCTAACATGCTGGTAAAATCAGACTTTCTGCAGTCAGGTGAGATTTCTTTTTTTTTTTTTTTGCTACCAGTTCAGCTACTAAATAGCTGGCTTCTTGAGCTTTATCAGATATTTTAGCCATACTATAAAATTCTACACCTAGTTTTCTAGTAGAGGACAGCAGTCTTAAAATATTCCATAGTTTTGGATGATAAATTCTCGTGTTTCGTAGAAAAATGATGCTGCAATTTACTCAGCACCACTGATTCATTCAACAATTTTAAACCACAAACCAGACATAAAGGTAGAGGACAATCTTGGGTACCAGTATATGACAATCCCATTGTCAAATAGTCATAATCATATTTATGACAACACGTTTTCTTCTTTTTTGATGTTTGCTCGTTTTTGTTTTTGTCATTTTCTCCAAGCTCTTTGTTATCAATTTGCCTCTGATTTCCTTTCACTAAAAATTTATCCATCGCTAATAATTTCGAAAAAAATTAGTTACTTCTAGAATGTACTAATACAGTTAATTGAAAATACCTGTTCTATATGAATTAACTGAATATGATATTTTAGAGATATAAAAACACAAAAAGTACTTTTAAAACACAAAGGAAATTTCTTACTATGCGGCTTACAAGTTGCACTTATACAACTGCAGGGTGCCTGGGAGAGTCTCTCAAATGATAAGAATGGCTGAATAAAGGTGAGCAGATCTACTAATAGGAATCGAAAGGTGAATAAAGGATTAAAGGTGAACAGATCTACTAATAGGAATCAAAAGGTGAATAAAGGATTAAAGGTGAACAGATCTAGTAGTAGGAATCAAAAGGTGATGGCACGCTGACCGCTGGAAGGGGCTGGGATCGGTGCAGTGTAAATAAACGAATTTTTTTATTTGAATTAATTTTTATTATAAAACTTGGATTATTAATTTTTTTATTTGCATTTTCCATGGCACACAGGTTGAGAAACACTGATCTAGAGTGATAGAAAAGTAGGGATGCAAATATCTAACAAACTGCCAGGTGACGTACTCCTGATTCAAGTCCCAAACAAAAACTGTTCAGTGCGAACTGCTCTGGTTTTCAGTGGGGAGGTCTACTGTCAATGACGCAGATAACATTTTTTGCAATAAAAATATTTTAGAGATATAAAAACACAAAAAGTACTTTTAAAACACAAAGGAAATTTCAAATTTCCTTTGTGTTTTAAATTGATAAGAATGGCTGAATAAAGGTGAACAGATCTACTAATAGGAATCGAAAGGTGAATAAAGGATTAAAGGTGAACAGATCTACTAATAGGAATCAAAAGGTGAATAAAGGATTAAAGGTGAACAGATCTAGTAGTAGGAATCAAAAGGTGATGGCACGCTGACCGCTGGAGGGGGCTGGGATATGCAGTACATATGCATCTAGAATGAAAACTAATGATGTAGCAAACAGGCTGTCATGTTCGTGAGGGAAATAATGATATTAACTATACACAAACTGGTGATTTGGTGGAACAAGTACAGTGGAAATGTTGAAAAAAATTCCACAAGTTAATTCAGAATGCACTGAAAATAAAACTTGCAGAGTCCCTCAAACCTTTAGTTAATCTATAGGGCTTTCATAGTACATCTGAACAGAAATAGCAGAAGAGTATTTTCTGATGTCACTAAAGAAGTCTTGAGGGTCAGTGAAACTGCTAGTTGGGAAGGAAGGAGAGAGGAGCAATGCAGATATGAATTTTATTAATGACATGGATCAAAGCAATTCTTTCACACCTCAGGAACCCTCTGATGCTGGAAGAATGTGTGGAAGATAGTATCAATTATAATAAACAAGAAGCTAAAGAAAGTAGCTAAATAACAATAATGGATGTGTTTTAGTAGTAAACAATATAATGGGTCCCTAATGTGTAATTTGCAAGCTGCAAAAGGCTCACAGAAGTATTCTGAGTGACTCATAATACTGAAACGTGTACAGTAGTGCATGTTTCAGCTGACTGTGGTTTAAGCCCATATGACTCCTAAATATAGTAATGCTTTTGTATTCTCTATCTTAGTAAACTCCTCTGATCCTACACGACTATCACAGAGTATAAACAAAAAATATTTTTTTAACTAATGCTGAAATAATACAGCTAACAAAACTTGGCATTACCTAGAAATAGGAGATTATGAAATTTGCTATACTAGGTACAATGCATTTAGGATTAAATGTAGCACAGGCTACATTTAATCAAAAGTAGCCTGTGCTAACCAGCATTCTCAGATTTAGAACACACACTCCTGCACTGAGTTTGTATGGTATGAGAAAGTAGGAAGCATGCATCCATCATCATTAACCGTAAGGCAAGATTTAATAATCTTGCAGTTTCATGGTGGAATCCTGTGAAAATGGATATGTTCTTGAAAAAATCTGAATGGCAATCTCTTATTACAAAGTGTTACGCAAATGCTTTGGTAACTTCTTATCTCAATTCCAACACCTATACAGGAAAATATATTTGACAACAGGAGATAGAATGTTTAAATTTTTGCTTGAATTACTCAGTACATACCGATTTATAAGTGCAGAACGTCTCCGTTTCTTAGCTGCAAAATATTTCAGGAAATTATCTTGGAAGTAATTCTGATTAACCATGGACCATTTGCTAATGATGCTACTATCATTTGTGCCTTGAACCTAACAACAAATAACAGTGGCTGAAATTTATATAGGGTAATCAGAAAGACTGGTAAAGCAAAAATTAATAATAAACAATTCAGAATAAATTAGCAATTAATTGGAATAATAGAGAAAAGCTTAAACTAATATCAGCTCTTCTCATGATTACAGTATTGTTGAATGTGAGAAAGTTTGTTCAACAAAACTAATGCAAGCCAAAAACAAACAGTATTAAAAATTAATATTAGAATGGCTAAATGATGCAAGAAAGCAGGCTACTTCATCTGCAAAAAGAGAGAAAAACAATCACTTGTACTTTTCCAAATACCAAAAATGTGACTGTCAAATTCCACTATAAACTTTATTAACCACTCAGCTTTGGTGAACTTTGGCAAACAATTTATTCCAATGAACAACACACTATCCAAATCTAAACACTGTGAAGTCATCAAGCCTTTTGTTATTCCCTAAAATTTTATTTTTATATGCCTCCCCCAAATTTTGTCTCACCTACTTATGAGAATATACTTCCTTCATTCATTTTACTGATTGATCCCTTCAGACAGGGTATCATGTACATCTAGTTATATGTGTGTAACATATATATGTACATTAGTTCCCTTCCCCCTCCCGTTTCCAACTTACAAAGGACTGATAAATCACTGGCATGACACCATATGCCTTCCTGGCTGTCTGTTTACACTGCATGGTAGATAACATGTTTCATAACATTATAGATAACATTATTACAACCTCTAAGTCTTTTTCATCCTGACTGTAGTTCGTGGTAGGGGAATTCTAGTGTTTCATTGTGATAAATAGGCACCTCAAAAGTTCAATCACATAGGTTTGGCATTAACAGATAATTTTATCAGCTTTTACAATTAACCTTCATAATCATAATGATATAACATAAACTCAATATACTAATATATATCTTTAATAATATACAAACTGGGGCAATACATATTATTGCTGCATAACCAGTGTAAAGTGTAATGCTTACATTTAAGTATATTACTTTAGTGTAGCACTCTCAATTAAATTAAATTGTTGAATTTGAATGGAAATAGTAATGGCAATAGTAGAGGCATGTGATGCAAGCTTATGTAGCATCAGCCAAAAAAAAAAAAAAAAACACATTACACACGTCCATTCCCTATAAACATTTGTCCAGTACCTCCTTGAATTTATTTAAGCTATCAACTTCCACAACAACAGATGGAAGTTTGTTCCAGCAATCAACTACCCATTGGCTAAAGGCAAATTTCTGCACATCTATTCTGAAACTCTTTCCTCAATTTGAATTTATGTCCCCTCAGGTTCATAATCTGAGCAAGAGGAAGAATCCCATCAGAATTGAGACTGCTCAACCTATTCAAGGCCTTATACACCTCAATCAGATCACCTCACAGGTGGCTAGTCTCCAGACGATGCAATTTGCAGAATTTAAGTCTTCCTTGGTAAGACTACCCCTTCGTTCCCCTCGCCAATCTTGCTGCCCTTCTCCGTACTCACTCAAGTAACTCTACATCTCCTTCCTAAAATTAGGCCTCCAGACCTGTATGAAGTACTCAAGTCTTGGTCTGACCATTGCCTTATACAAAGGGATAATCACCTCCTTTTCCCTACTAGCAAAATTCCTGTATATCATGGACAACACCACATGACCTGTTCTGGCAGCCTGTCTGCACTGCTCTGAAAATTTCATATCTGACTGCACAATTACTCCCAGGTCTTTTTCATTTTCTACCACTTAAGTTGGTACAAAATGTAAAATTCAACACCCCAGCTTGCACTTTTAAGTCGGGCAACAGAGCAGCAACCTGCAAGGCAAAATGCACTGGTCCCACAGGAGGAAGCTATTGTCAGTAACTGTATTTTCAGGGAAATGAATAGGTGCAAAAAAAATTTGTACAAAAAGGATAGGTGGAACATGATCGGGGTATGTTTGCCAGGGGCAAAAGTTAATGACACTATAGAGCAGATATCATCTTTTAAGGGCACAAAATGAGATACTGTTGTACACATTGGCACTAATGATATTAAGAGTAAGAAATCTGAGGACTTATTTAACATGTACAGAGCATTGTTGAGAAAATCTTGTGGATTAAATTTGGAGTGTTAAGGTTAAATTTGAAAAGGTGTAAAGGTTAAATTTGAAAGTGTCTACAATTCTGTTCAGACATCAGAGGAGGGAAGTACATGATGAGAGCCTTGTCAATCAATTCAGCCCTAGAGAAATTGTGCAAGGCTTATGGGATAGAATTTTTCTCAGCATGGTCAGTTCTTGTTAACAGGAGAGATTGCTTCTACAAAACAGGCTACACTTAAGTAGAAAGGTTATAGAATATTTGCTTATGCTATTAGCATTATCATTAGTAGAGGCACATGATGCAAGAAAGCAAGCTTATACAGCATCAGCCAAAAAAAAAAAAAAAAAAAAAACCCCATTCCCATTTCACTGATCCATTCATTTCAAATGTTTGTCTAGTTCTGCCTTGAATTTATTTAAGCTATCAACTTCCACAACAACAGATGGAAGTTTGTTCCAGCAATCAACTACCCGTTGGCTAAAGGCAAACTTCCGCACAGCTGTTCTACAACTGTCTTTCCTCAGTTTGAATCTATGCCCCCTCAGGTTTGTAATCTGAGCAGGAGGAAGAATCACATCAACATTGAGCTTGCTCAAACCATTCAAGGCCTTATACACCTCAATCAGATCACCTCGCAGGTGCATAGTCTCCAGAAGCTGCAACTTGCAGAACTTAAGCCTTTCTTCATAAGCACACCCCTTTGTTCCCTTCACCAGTCTTGTTGCCCTTCTCTATACTCGTTCTAGCAACTCTACATCCTTCCTAAAATGAGGCTTTCAGACCTGCACACAGTACTCAAGATGTGGCCTGACCATTGCCTTATACAAGGGGATAATCATCTCTTTATCCCTGCTCGCAAAATTCCTGTATATCACTGACAAGACCCCATGACCTACTCTGGCAGCCTGTCTGCACTGCTCACAAAACTTCATATCTGACTGCACAATTACCCCCAAGTCTCTTTCATTCTTCACTTCCCTGAGTGTAACACCACCCAGTTGGTACATTTCTTTTGGGTTACTGCTCAAACCATATGCAGTACTTTGCATTTGTCAATGTTAAACTTCAGTTGCCACTTCTCAGCCCATCTACCCAACTTTTCCAGATCCTGTACCAGCAGCATACTGTCATTAATTAAGGCAGTTTTAGGTGGGTCAGAAAACTGCTAGCTTTCAAGCTAGCAGTCCGTGAAGATGGGGGGGGATACACAGACTAATAGATTAACAATAGTGGCAGGCAGAAGTGAAAGTGTTTATTGCACTCCTAGTGGAATATGCAGCAGCCAAGGAAGCAAGGTACTAGGGATTTCAAGGCCTACTGTGAGTCATCATGGAACAAGAAAATACATGGGCTATGTTAGGGTAACTAAGAGCAAGAACAGGTGCATATACACTTGCTTGTATACCAATGATAGGAGCATTGTAAATAAATTACTCAGGATGCAGACAGTGAAATTCTGCATCCTGAGTAAAATTCTACATGTCTGAGTGGCACAAGGGATGCAGAATTTGAATATGGGGAATACAAGGTATACAAGAAAGTAGAGACAGGAGAGAATAGGGGAGGGTTATGCTCTTAGTTAAGAAGCACATAAAAGCTAAGACAGTGTATCCAGCTAATACAAGTGGCCAGTGAAATGTTGAGTTAGTATGGGGTAACATAAGAACTGGGAAAACAAAATTGAGAGTCGAAGTGTGTTATAGTCCTACTGATTGTGATGAATACAACAAATAGCTGTACAGAGAAACAGAATGGGCCAGTAAATCAGTAAATTATAAATGGGGGAGTTTAACTTTCAAAGATTTTGTGGATTTCTGGTTAACTTCTACAGCAGCATGTTAGAGAGGCAACAGAAGAGAGCAATACTGTTAAACTGATTATCAGCAGTGATTTTTCACACATTAAAAATCTATAGATAAAAGAACCACTAGGTGGCAGTGATCACAGTCTACTGATGTGGAATTCACTTAAAGTTGTAACTACCGTCAAGGGTAAGGGTTAGGGTTTTTGCTTTCATAAAGGAGATTATAGTAGTCTGAGACAGTTTTTAAATTCTATACAGTGGGACCAACTAATGATTACCAACAACAATTCTAAATGGGAAGCATACAGGGAAATAAGGTATGCTTTTCATCCCAAGTAAGAAACAGGGTTCAAGGCTTACACTTAAATGGATGTCAGATGAACTACTGAGACATGTGGCAAAGAAGAAATATGCACGAGATGTATAAAAATTATCAGGTGATACCAGAAGCCTATGGCAGGCATAAACTAGTCTGCAATTAAAGCACAAAGGCAAAAATGAACTGGAGATTTGGATGCAAGGCAATTGAGATGTGCAACATTCTTATCTTGAATAGCTTTAGCATATTTATTGGAAAACAAAAGCTTAAATAAAGGGCAAGATTCTAAGGTAGAGTGTAGGATAAAGGATTTCACCCCAACAATATTTTCACTGACACAATCTAAGAAAACATTGACATCAGAAATTTTAAAGCAGCAATCTAACCAAGGAAAAGAAGAAAAGGAATCTTGCAGATCATTCTGTTTTGCATTTTTGTAATGCCAAACAACACAAGTCTGAGAATGCCCACAAGGGAACGGCTCCATTGTAGAAGAGACCATCTTAACATGCGATCTGGGGTGGCTAAAGGACTACTCACCTCGATTGTGACTTGGAAGGGTTGTTTGTGAGAAAAAGCTCAATTGTGTTGGATGCGTGGTTAGGATTGCCTGGTATTCTAGTATGTACATAAAAATCTATTCCGGATCATTAGTAATTGTAAAACTCTCAGCATGTTGACCAGCTGGGTTCACGTGACTGGACAACTGAAGCAGCCAGAGTTATGAATATTAAAATCCCCAAGAAAAATTACCTCACTGTTAGGAAAGTTGGACTGGAGAAAGTCGAGCTTCAAGGAAAGGTAGTCAGAAAGTTCCAAGTGATTAGGGGAGATGAGGGATCAGTAGAGGCAACAGAATGGGATGGAAAGATTTTAAGCCAGAGAAGATCAAAAAGAGGAAATGCCAATTAATACGTGGACATAGAATATCAGAGAGAACATATGGGCAACTACTACCTTTGAAGAGAAAGGAATCATACAACAAATAATTAAAGACAACTGAGATCAACAGTGGTTGAATCAACTGATAATTGAGATTCTGTCAGAAAACACAAGTGGGGCTTGGCAGACTAAGTTGAAATGGATATCAATGAGATTGGAATTGAAACCACACATATTAGTGAAATGAATGAGGAAATATTTGGGAGGGTTAGATCTTTTAACACATAAATTTGTTCTATTACTTTAACTTTCATAATGTACTCAGTATTAAAAAAGGGGGGGAGGACCTGTTGTATGAAGCAATGAAATTTTTGGATATGGTGTACACATGGCAAGAATATACCCAGTTTCTTAACATAACGTGGCTTTGACAATGCCCCCTGCAAATGCACTACTCTGACTCCCCTTCAGTCACTATCTGGCAGAGTAGAAGCAGCGAGATTATACTGACTGATCCGGAAGCCTCCTTAAGAGTTACCAGTAGGGTCCACTCCAGTGGATTATCTAGCAGCCAGCCTGCAAACACAGTTTTAGAGTTGTACCCTAAAAATGTACGAAAGATTGTATCTTGCCAATGATGCCCATCATAATTCCAAAAGACATCAATCATACTGCATGATGGAAGAAATGGAGGATTGCCAGAGCTTTGCTCTGGAGACATAACATGGGTTCCTCTACCTCAAGCCTCCAATAAGCAAAGCGGTGGTACTGCACTAGATGATGAGAATCATCTACCACCTAGTACTGCCTGGTAACATAGGGGGCAGCATTCCTCTGTGTGGTGTGGTTGTCACACCTAGACCCCTGATTACGTTTGTTTGTACCTAGGCAGTCACCTCCCCTGATTACGTTTGTTTGAACCTAGGCAGTCACCTCCAGTATACTAGGTGCCAGAGCCCGTCACCACCAAATACGGAGGATGTGGAAAGGTCAGGGAATGACCACCACATATTCTCGGAGCAATATGGCCTTAGTTGCTAATGCTCCTAAAAACCAAATAACAAACAAACAAACAAACTAGGTGCCATATTTCAGCACTTGCGCTTGGTATACTGGGTATACCACGAGCAAGTGCTACTGAAGTTACTAACAGTCCCACCATCAAGGTGCAAAGAAGGAATCTGGTTATCATAGAACGACTGACTTCGCCAAAATTCAGTCCATTTGACTCAAGTGTTACCTGAATATCAGTTCAACCAGTGTTTTAGGTAGCAATCCAAAATTATCATACCAGAGAAATGTCTGTGACAGCCTCAAGGACCTATTTGAAACATGCTCAAAGATAACCATAAAATGATGGTTATCCAACAGCACAGGAGTCTGGTTGAAATTACGGTAATGATCAAAAGTGTAGCGTATTATATGGGTATCATACTCATGCAAATAACTTCACACATTGTAAGATGGCATGTTATAGAAGGAGAAATTTCATTTTATTTTACATAAAATAGACTTTCTCCTGCTCTTCAATATTTCCTCCTGTGTTACTGGGGGGTTTGTTGCGTGCCCAGTGGACCCATATGTGTTGCTAAATGAAGACAGGGAGTTCAGGTGCTCCTAATATTTTTCACCATCGGTGCACTTGAGTTCTGAACATTCCTCTAGCTTAACATATCCGTCTAGTGGTAAAATGGGACAATAATCTCGTATATCCTGAATAATTTATAAGGGGGAGGAATCACCCCACCAATAAAATATCGCGATTTGGATTAGCATCGTGTTACATTAGAGACTTTAGTTATGCAAATTAGCTTAAAATCTCTAACGCCGCAAAAACCTTTCTTGATTCTACAACTGGTTTTTCTCTGGTGTAAATGAAGAGTTAGCAGAGAGAGAGAGGGACAATTATTTCAAACAAAACATTTAATATAACAAATTAATAAACAAACATACATCGCACCTTCCATCCAAGAAGATTAAAAAGATTAAAGACATGAGCATTCTAATATAACATGTGTGACATTTACGAGAATAAGTCAACATAATAATTAGTTGTAGTGGTCACTTGTTTGAGCCCATATTATAGTAATTTCACATAAGTAGCCATTGTCATTGCTTTATATAGAAAATGCGTTATTGGAAATATCAGTTCATTAGCCATATCTGTTAAGTTACCAGAATACTAAGAAACACAAGATATACTAAGCATAACATTAAGAAGAAATATATATTCTTAGGAAGAAATCATCATTCATTATGGGTAAGAATTAACATGGATATTTTCTGTTCAGTTATCATTTCCTCACAATCCTTTCACTCTTATGAAAAGGGATTCTCGCTTACCCCATCCCATTCTCCACTCTCGCTCCCTTGCTGTCCTCTAGGGTAACTTCATCTGGAGGAACTGGGTGGCGGCCTTCTCCTTGGCGACGACACAGACACCATACCACAAAGAAATACTATCACGACATTTTTTGCGCACTAGTCAACAACTGCTTTGACGACACTTTCCTCTCCTCTCTATTGAACCTCCTGGGTCTCCCAGGACCCAGTTTTTAAAGGGAGAAGATCCTCCAGAGTTTACATAAATCTGAGATCTGACTGGACTCACCAGTACTCATCTCGTGCACCTGGACGGCACGTGATGGAAAAGGAATGATCACAATGTCCTCCCCCCATCTCTCTCAATCTGTGTCCGGCCCTGTCCAGTGACTACCTGAAGTGCCAAGCACATTTCCATATTTGGCACAACTACTGATACCCATATGCATGAATATTACTAAAGGCAAGAGACTTATGTCCAAGCTAGTAGCGTAAGGCATCTCTGTTTATAATATAGGTTATTTTAAGAAAGAGCTCAGTAGAACTTCGTGAGAGTTTTATGTACTTCTGTGCTTCGTTATAATGGAGTTGATAATTGAATATTACAAGTAAAAGATTCTGTAGAAATCCTTAGTAAGTGGTCATAACAAAGGATTGGGGAGTACTAAAATAAGGTTAACTTTTGTAATAAGAAATATGTAAAGAGGGGGATTTAGAAACAATTATAAAACAGAACACTAGAACTCCATTATGACACCTGATTCAAATAAACTTTCATAAAATTACTGGAAAAAACCAATTCAGTTCATTTCCCAATTGGACTGGGTTGCTCATTAATCCTCCACACACACACACACACCTTGTAAGGGGCCTAGATGACTTACTCTGTTCTTTACTGTATTATTAGCATTAGCATTAGTAGAGGCATTTGATGCAAGAAAGCAAGCTTATGCAGCATCAGCCAAAAAAAAAAAAGAAAGTAACATAAATAAAAATAACCACTTCCACTTCACCCCTTTCGTTCGAAATACCTGTCCAGCTGAGCCTTAAACTTATTTAGGCTATCAACTTCCACGACAAGGGATGGAAGTCTGTTCCACCTACCAACCACCCGCTGGCTAAAGGCAAATTTCCGCACATCTATCCTACATCTGTCTTTCCTCAATTTGAATTTATGCCCTCTCAGGTGATTATTCTGAGCAAGAGGAAGAATCCCATCAGCATTGAGCATGCTCAAACCATTCAGGGCTTTGTACACCTCTATCAGATCACCTCGCTGGTGCCTAGTTTCCAGACACTGTAATTCGCAAAACTTAAGCCTTTCTTCGTAAGAGCACCCCTTTGTCCAATTCACCAAGCTAGTTGCCCTTCTCTGTACTCGTTCCGGCAGCTCTACATCCTTCTTGAAATGAGGCCTCCAGGCCTGTATACAGTACTCTAGGTGTGGCCTGACCATTGCTTTATACAAGGGAATAATCACCTCCTTATCCCTGCTAGAAAAATTCCTATATATCATTGACAATACACCATGAGCTACTCTTGCAGCCCGTCTGCACTGCTCAGAGAACTTCATATCTGCCTGCACAACCACCCCCAGGTCCCTTTCATTCTCTACCACTGTCAGTGTAGTACCACAGAGTTGATACGTTGCTCTGGGGTTGCTGTTTCCCATATGTAGTACTTTACATTTGTCAATGTTAAACTTCATTTGCCACCTCAAAGCCCATCTGCTCAACCTTTCCAAATCCTGTTGCAGTAGCATAGTGTCAGTAGTGTCCTTGACAACCCTGCCAACCTTCGTATCGTCTGCAAACTTGGACATTAAGCCTGATATACCATCATCAATATCATTTATAAATACAGAAAACAATAAAGGACCCAATACTGAACCCTGAGGGACTCCACTAATAACATTAGTCCACGATGAGCAGTGTCCATTGATTACCACTCTCTGTCTTCTCCTCCTCAACCACCCCTTTATCCATAGCAGCAATTTGCCTCCAATGCCACACTGCTCCAATTTGTGCAGCAGTCTTCCATGTGCAACAGTATCAAAAGCCTTTCTAAGATCCAAGTATATAATATCAAAGTTATTCCCTGCATCCAGTTCTTTTGTGACTGCATCATAGTATCCAATCAAATTGGTCAGGCAAGACTTACCCTTAACAAAACCATGCTGTGTCCTAGCTATAACTGAAGTCTTGTCTAGATGATCCTGCAGTGCTTCTTTAACTAGTGCCTCCATTAATTTTCCGGGAACAGAAGTTAAACTCACAGGTCTATAATTACTTGTGTCAGCCTTTGATCCCCCTTTGTGAGTTGGGGTCACATTTGCACATCTCCAGTCCGTGGGTACCTCCCCTGAGTCCAAGGAAGCTCTCATAATTATGGCTAAGGGTTTGCTTACTTCCTTTGCTGCCTCCTTTAATATAACTGGATAGATCCCATCCACCCCAGGTGCCTTTCTTGTGTTTATCTTCAACAATTTCTCCTCCACTTTGCTCTCAGTTATTACAAGATTCTCTAGCTTACTGCTAGAGTTGAATACACCTCTGGCATTCCCCTCGCTGAATAACTCCTCATGTGTGAATGTCGATGCAAAATATTCATTTAGTTTGTTAGCTACCTGAGCAGGGTCATCAACAGTTGACCCATCGATCTCAAGTGGACCAATCTGATTCATCCCCTTCCTTCTAGAGTTTACATAAGTAAAGAACTCTTTGCTGTTTTTCTTCGCATCCCTTGCCAAGGATCTCTCGTAATCTGCCTTCGCCTGCCTAACCTCCTTTGTAACTTGGTTACAGATCAACTTGTATCTATCATAGGCGTCTGTGTCACGTGTTAATTTGTATGTATCTCATGCATTTTTCTTCTCTGCCATATGCCTCATTAGTTCATCTGACATCCATTTAGGCCTAAACCTTGAACAATATTTCTTAGTTGGTATGTAAAGCCTAGTAGCTTCCAAGATAAGTTCTTTGAATGCTTCCCATTTTGAATTTGCTGTTGGCAATATCATCAGTTGATCCCACTGTATAGAATTTAAATACTGTCTCAGTCCATTGTAGTTGCCTTTATGAAAGCAATACCCCTTCCCTTTACCCCTAATGGTACTTACCTCTTTGAGTAACTCCCACTTCAGCACACTGTGATCACTGCCACCTAGTGGTTCATTTATCTGCAGATTCTTAATGCATGAAGAATCACTACTGATAATCAAATCAAGAGTATTACTCCCTCTAGTTGCCTCCTGAACATGCTGATGTAGAAAACAATCATCCAATAAATCCACAAAAGCCCTGCTAGTGTGTGAGTGACCAGCCCTCAAATTCCAGTCAATATCTGGGAAATTAAAATCTCCCATTATAAGACTCTCTGATTTACTGGCCCACTCTATTTCTCCGAACAGTTTCTTATTATACTCATCAGAGTCATTAGGCCTATAGCACACTCCTACTCTCAATTTTGATCTCCCAATGCTTATGTCACACCAAACTGACTCGACACTGCACTGTCCAGCGATGTCGACTGGCTTCACTTCCTTGGATTTTATGTGTTTTTTAACTAATAGCATAACCCCTCCTCCCTTCCTATCCTTTCTGTAGACATTGTACTCCCCAAATTCCAGTTCTGCATTCCTTATATCTGTGTGACACCACGTCTCTGAAATCCCCACAATATCTGCCTTTGATGTTTTGAGCAATACCTCAAATTCATCAAATTTATTTACTAAACTCCTAGCATTGGTGTATATGCAAGTATACATGCACCTGTTCTTTTTCTTAGCTACCCTAACACAACCCATGTGTTTACTTGTACCCCAATGATTCCCAGCAGTCTCTGAAATATCCTGCATCTTACTTTCCAGGCTGCTGCTCATTCCAATAGAAGCAGTGCAAGAATCACTTTCACCTCTGCCAGTTAATCGGCTACTGTTAATCTATTAGTCCTTGTATCTTCCCAATCTAGCAGTTTTCCGACCCGCCTAACACTGCCTCGATAGCATCAGCAAACATTCTTGCACCCTTTCTATTTAAGTGTATCCCATCCCTGTAGAAGCAGTCTCTCCTGTTAACAAGTACAGACCAGGCTGAAAAAAATTTTACCCCTTGAGCCCTGCACAATCTTTCCAGGGCCGAATTGATTGACAGGGCTCTCATCATATACTCCCTCCTATCGTGTCTGGGCAGAATTGCAGACACTTTCAATTTCAACCCTAATTCACGGCTTTTTTTCATCAGTGACCTGTACTTGTCAAGTAATTCCGCCGGTCTCCTACTCTTAATATCATTAGTGACAACGTGTACAACTATATCACCTTTTGTGCCCTTAAAAGATGATATTATAGAGTGGAACTCCTTGTCCCCACAGCTGGCTCCCTTTGCCAGTGATTTCTCATATTCAGCTTTCATCCGCCATATGTTCCCCTTCAGTGGTTTTGTTACATATATGCTTATAATGAAATGGTATCCTGTAATAGTCTGTAAATATCCCATGCTCTTTTCCTCAATTTTGGCACCATTCTTTTGCAGTACTCCACTGGAATTAATGGGTTAGTAGCTCCCAAGATAAATCCATTAAATCCGCAAAGCATACAGTTGTCTCTCCAGTTAACAGAGCACAAGAAATACCCCAATCCACTGTAGTCCAAAGAGTAGGGTAGCCTTCTTTCCACTCAGTGGATGACCTGAGAGCTGTGGGCATAGACTTGATCATTTCTATCTTCAGTAGCAAAGAATTTTCCATATAAAAAAAATGAATGTTGAGAACCACATCACTACTATTGCTCTCCACAATGATAATCATGGAGGGCAATGATAGTAATATGGTTCTCTTTGTTATCCAATTCAGCATTCACTGCTCGATGCACAAAACACAATTGGCTCCCTGCAGCACTTATATTAAGCCATGTCAATGCCAGATCACAACTTGTTTGTAATGACATATACTTGCCATATGAAACAATATTTACAACATGACTATAGGTGGGGGATGTGCGTGTGTTTTGACTTATTTTATATCCAAATTTCAAGATCAATTTAAAGCCTTTACCATTTTAAATTTACAGTACTTAAAACTTGAAAGCTAATGACAAGATTTAGACATATTAGACAAAATTCACTGAATATTATAAATTTTAATATATTATTATTATTATATATTAATAATATTATTTTATAATCATGTAATTTTAGGCAATGCACAGAAATAAAAAATTTTCAATTTATAGTTAATGTAAAGTGAATAACTGATAACCAAACAGTTATCTGTAATAATGAGATACCTACTGCCAAAGACGGCAATGACTTCTTCATTACTGAAATCAACTACTATAAACAAAAAAATAAAAATATGTTAAAATTCAAGATTTATATTTTCATAGATAACAAGCTGAATAATTAATTGGTTAGCTCTAATAATTTTCAAAAATACGAGTAGTACAAAATATATTATATCAGACATGCTTTAAACCAATGCGTTTTAAATCTTCCACAAGATCTCAATATCTTTAAATATAATAATATACAGGCAGTTATAATTAAACTGCATCACTTTGATAGCCTGCAGATTGAAAACAATTAAAAGGAAAATAGTCAGGTATTGGAGAAAAAATTAAACAAGAAAAAGTTCAGCAAAGTCAATTGCAGAGTACAGTTTTATAAGGGTTACAGCACAAAAATTGATTTTGGAGTGCTATCATTAATTTTATCAGTGCTATCATTAATTTTATCAGTTCTATAAAAGAATGTTACAGACATTCAAGCATTTTGAAAACTTCCATTTTTTATTTCAATATGTAATGCTTTCCATTTTTTTTTTTTTTTTTGAAAAGCTATCATACTTTCATACTCATGATTATATAACAGTAGTAAGAATAGGTATAAATAAGAATATATAAGAATTGTAGGTAAATCTGAATTGTAGTGAACTGGTGAATTACACCAATTCACTACACATATGCTGTGCCTGTGTGTAAAGTGTGAGACAATGGTAGTGATATGGGTCTCAACATTTTTTTTTCATACTGATAATTGGATCTAGATTACTTCCTCTGGTTGCTTCTCAAACATGCTGCTGTAAAAAACAGTCAACCAATAAATCCACAAAAGCCTTGCTAGTGTGTGGCCATAATGCATCTTCCAAGGTTTTTTGCAGTACTTTGATCCAAGCCCGAAGCGGGATTCGAACCGGCGACCTTTGGGTTGCCAGGCAGGCACTTTACCCACCCAGCTAACCCGGTCAGCGTGGGCGAGTGACTAACCCACAAATTCCAGTCAATATCTGAAAAGGTAAAATCCCCCATTCTAAGATATTCTGATTTACTAGCCAATTTCTCTGTATAGTTGTTCACTGCATTAATCAGCATCATTAGAACTGTGACACTCCTCTCATTTTTGCTTTCCCAGTGCTTATGTCATTATTATTGGGTTTTTTTTTTTTTTTTTTTTTTTTTTTTGATTTTTAGGAGCATTAGCAACTCCGGGATATGTGGTGGTCATTCCCTGACCTTTCTGCATCCTCCGTATTTGGTGGTGACGGGCTCGAACCCCAGTCTAAACAAGAATCGTGTGCTACGCACTGCTGCTCCTTCCCACCTGGCTACGGAAGCACCTAGTGCTTATGTCACACGAAACTGACTCAACATTGCAGAGGCCACGCATGTCAACCTGATGCACTGCCATAGGTTTTGTTTCCTAACTAACTGCGTAACCCCTCCTCCTCCTTTCCTATCTGTCCCTTCTGTACACATTGCACTCCCCAAATTCAAATTTTACATTCCTTATATCTGTGTGAAACCACATCTCTGAATCCCAACAATATCTGCCTTTGATGTCTTGCCCAGCACTTCAAATTCGTTCAATTGCATCTGTTCTTACTCTTAGTTACCTGAACATAGTCCATGCAATAGAAGCAGTGCAAGAATCACTTTCACCTATATTAGTCTGCGAATCCCCCTCCAAGCCAGCAGTTTTGGGACCCACCTAATACTGCTTCAATAGCATCAGCAAATATTCTTGCACTCTTTCTATTTAAGTGATATCAAAAGTTTGACTGTAGATGTTCATGCTGCAAAACTAAATGAATATTTTGCATCTACATTCACACTGGAGGAGTTATTCAAGGAGGAGAAGGACCTATGTTTATCAAACTCTAAGGGAGTTAAAATGATTTTGTAATAACTGAGCAAAGTGGAGGAGAAATTGTTGAAATTAAACATAAGAAAGGCAGCTGGGATGGATGGGATCTATCCAGTTATATTAGAGGCAGCAAAGGAAGTAAGCAAATCCTTAGCCATAATTATGAGAGAATCCATGGACTCAGGGGAAGTCCCCACAAATTGGAGATGTGCAAATGTATCTCCAATTCACAAAGGGAGATCAAAGAATGACACAAGTAACTACAGACCTGTTAGTTTGACTTCTGTGCCAGGGAAAATAATGGAGTCACTGGTTAAAGAAGCATTGCCGGATCATCTAGACAAGACTGCACTAATAATTCATTAGCATTAATTGAGGAATATGATGCAAGAAAGCAAACTTATACAGCATCAGACAAAAATAAAACCTTCCCATTTCACCAATCCGGTCACTCCAAATGTTTCTAGTTCAGCCTTAAATTTATTTAAGCTATCAACTTCCACAACGACAGATGGAAGTCTGTTCCAGCAATCAGCTACCCGCTGGATAAAGGCAAACTTAAGCACATCTATTCTACAACTGTCTTCCCTCAATTTGAATCTATGCCCCCCCTCAGGTTCTTAATCTGAGCAAGCAGAAGGATCCCATCAGCATTGAGCCTGCTCAAACTGTTCAAGGCCTCATACACCTCAAACAGATCACCTCGCAGGTGTCTAAGTCTCCAGATGCTGCAATTTGCAGAACTTAAGCCTCTCTTGGTTCCTCTCACCAATCTTCTTGCCCTTCTCTCCACTTGTTCTAGCAACTCTACATCCTTCCTAAAATGAGGCCTCCAGACCTGTACACACTACTCAAGGTGTAGCCTGCCCATTGCATTATACAAAGGGATAATCACCTCCTTGTCTCTGCTAGCAAAATTCCTATATATCATTGCCAAAACTCCATGACATGTTCTGGCAGCCAGTCTGCACTGCTCAGAGAACTTCATATCTGACTGCACAATTAACCCCAGGTCTTTTTTATTCTCCACCTCCCTGAGCATAGTACCACAGAGTTGGTACATTTCTCTTGGGTTACTGCTACCCATATGCAGTAGTTTGCATTTGCCAATGTTAAACTTCAGTTGCCACTTTTCAGCTGAAAGTGAAATTCCTAACTTTTCTAGATCCTGTTGCAGTAGCATACTGTCTTTAGTGTCATTAACAACCCTGCCAACCTTTGTATCATCTGCAAACTTGGACATTAAGTCTGATATGCATTTGATATCATTCACTACGTTTGAGTGTCATATTTGTTTTGTTCTGTGCATTATTTTGTGCTTTGGTTGTGCACAAACAAGGCACAAAATGGTGCCTCCCTGTCACAAATGGTGCCCCTCCTGTCATTTTTTTCTGGATCTGCCACTGGCTACAACCACCAATATTTTTTGGGAAAAAGATAAGTAATAATTTCAAAAAAAAAATTTCCCTGCTTCACCTCCAATGCCCAGCATAATGAAACAAATAAAATCAAAACAGAAGCCAGAACTGTGAGAAAATTGTACACAAGCAGACACATTCCATTTTGTACAACTTCAATTTATTATAGTTACACTCTTACATTTAAAAAATAACCAATTATGCAGCCTGAAACTGAATAGATTACTGAGCACACATCAAAAGTCCTACCAACTTAAAAGTGTCATTGCAAATGACATTTTAATATTTAAAATTAAGAAAGTGGTATTAAACAGCATGCAACAGTGCACTTAGTGCAGGGTTAACTCTCCAAATTAAAGAGAGAACGTTTTTTCTCCCACAAAGATTTTTGTAACTGTACACTGTTAGAACATAAAAATCTTTCCTTTCTTACATATTTCAGCAAAATGAAAGTCCCTTGCATTGCATGTGTACTCTCCTGGGTAGTATTAGCAGTGGCAAATGATGCAATAAAGCAAGCTTATATAGTATCAGCTAAAAAAAAAATTTTCCCGCATCACTTTACCAATCCCTCTAATAACGTAAAATTTTTCTTTAAACTTATTAAAACTATCCACTTCCATGACACCAGGGAAAAGTTTGTTCCAAGAATCAACTACCTGAAAGTTGAATATGAGGGCCCTGTCAATCAATTCGGCCCTGGAAAGATTGTGCAGGGCTCAAGGGGTAGAATTTTTTTCAGCCTGGTCTGTACTTGTTAACAGGAGAGACTGCTTCTACAGGGATGGGATACACTTAAATAGAAAGGGTGCAAGAATGTTTGCTGATGCTATCGAGGCAATGTTAGGTGGGTCGGAAAACTGCTAGATTGGGGGGATACAAGGACTAATAGATTAACAGTAGCCACTGGCAGAGGTGAAAGTGATTCTTGCACTGCTTCTATTGGAATGAGCCGCAGCCTGGAAAATAAGATGCAGGATATTTCAGAGACTGCTGGGAATCATTGGGGTACAAGTAAACACATGGGTTGTGTTAGGGTAGCTAAGAAAAAGAACAGGTGCATGTATACGTGTGTGTACACCAATACTAGGAGTTTAGTAAATAAATTTGATGAATTTGAGGTATTGCTCAAAACATCAAAGGCAGATATTGTGGGGATTTCAGAGACGTGGTGTCACACAGATATAAGAAATGCAGAACTGGAATTTGGGGAGTACAATGTGTACAGAAAGGATAGACAGGATAGGAAGGGAGGAGGGGTTATGCTATTAATTAAGAAACACATAAAATCCAAGGAAGTGAAGCCAGTCGACATCGCTGGACAGTGCAGTGTCGAGTCAGTTTGGTGTGACATAAGCATTGGGAGATCAAAATTGAGAGTAGGAGTGTGCTATAGGCCTAATGACTCTGATGAGTATAATAAGAAACTGTTCGGAGAAATAGAGTGGGCCAGTAAATCAGAGAGTCTTATAATGGGGGATTTTAATTTCCCAGATATTGACTGGAATTTGGGGGCTGGTCACTCACACAGTAGCAAGGCTTTTGTGGATTTATTGGATGATTGTTTTCTACATCAGCATGTTCGGGAGGCAACTAGAGGGAGTAATACTCTTGATTTGATTATCAGTAGTGATTCTTCATGCATTAAGAATCTGCAGATAAATGAACCACTTGGTGGCAGTGATCACAGTGTGCTGAAGTGGGAGTTACTCAAAGAGGTAACTACCATTAGGGGTAAAGGGAAGGGGTATTGCTTTCGTAAAGGCGACTACAATGGACTGAGACAGTATTTAAATTCTATACAGTGGGATCAACTGATGATATTGCCAACAGCAAATTCAAAATGGGAAGCATTCAAAGAACTTATCGTGGAAGCTACTAGGCTTTACATACCAACTAAGAAATATTGTTCAAGGTTTAGGCCTAAATGGTTGTCAGATGAACTAATGAGGCATATGGCAGAGAAGAAAAATGCATGGGATACATACAAATTAACACGTGACACGGATGCCTATGATAGATACAAGTTGATCTGTAACCAAGTTACAAAGGAGGTTAGGCAGGCGAAGGCAGATTACGAGAGATCCTTGGCAAGGGATGCGAAGAAAAACAGCAAAGAGTTCTTTACTTATGTAAACTCTAGAAGGAAGGGGATGAATCAGATTGGTCCACTTGAGATCGATGGGTCAACTGTTGATGACCCTGCTCGGGTAGCTAACAAACTAAATGAATATTTTGCATCGACATTCACACATGAGGAGTTATTCAGCGAGGGGAATGCCAGAGGTGTATTCAACTCTAGCAGTAAGCTAGAGAATCTTGTAATAACTGAGAGCAAAGTGGAGGAGAAATTGTTGAAGATAAACACAAGAAAGGCACCTGGGGTGGATGGGATCTATCCAGTTATATTAAAGGAGGCAGCAAAGGAGGTAAGCAAACCCTTAGCCATAATTATGAGAGCTTCCTTGGACTCAGGGGAGGTACCCATTGACTGGAGATGTGCAAATGTGACCCCAATTCACAAAGGGGGATCAAAGGCTGACACAAGTAATTATAGACCTGTGAGTTTAACTTCTGTTCCCGGAAAATTAATGGAGGCACTGGTGAAAGAAGCACTGCAGGATCATCTAGACAAGACTTCGGTTATAGCTAGGACACAGCATGGTTTTGTTAAGGGGAAGTCTTGCCTGACCAATTTGATTGGATACTATGATGCAGTCACAAAAGAACTGGATGCAGGGAATAACTTTGATATTATATACTTGGATCTTAGAAAGGCTTTTGATACTGTTGCACATGGAAGACTGCTGCACAAATTGGAGCAGTGTGGCATTGGAGGCAAGTTGCTGCTATGGATAAAGGGGTGGTTGAGGGGGAGAAGACAGAGAGTGGTAATCAATGGACACTGCTCATCGTGGACTAATGTTATTAGTGGAGTCCCTCAGGGTTCAGTATTGGGGCCTTTATTGTTTTCTGTATTTATAAATGATATTGATGATGGTATATCAGGCTTAATGTCCAAGTTTGCAGACGATACGAAGGTTGGCAGGGTTGTCAAGGACACTACTGACACTATGCTGCTGCAACAGGATTTGGAAAGGTTGAGCAGATGGGCTTCGAGGTGGCAAATGAAGTTTAACATTGACAAATGTAAAGTACTACATATGGGAAACAGCAACCCCAGAGCAACGTATCAACTCTGTGGTACTACACTGACAGTGGTAGAGAATGAAAGGGACCTGGGGGTGGTGGTGCAGGCAGATATGAAGTTCTCTGAGCAGTGCAGACGAGCTGCAAGAGTAGCTCATGGTGTATTGTCAATGATATATAGGAATTTTTCTAGCAGGGATAAGGAGGTGATTATTCCCTTGTATAAGGCAATGGTCAGGCCACACCTAGAGTACTGTATACAGGCCTGGAGGCCTCATTTCAGGAAGGATGTAGAGCTGCTGGAACGAGTACAGAGAAGGGCAACTAGATTGGTGAATGGGACAAAGGGGTTCTCTTACGAAGAAAGGCTTAAGTTTTGCAAATTACAGTGTCTGGAAACTAGGCACCAGCGGGGTGATCTGATAGAGGTGTACAAAGCCTTGAATGGTTTGAGCATGCTCAATGCTGATGGGATTCTTCCTCTAGCTCAGAAAAATCACCTGAGAGGGCATAAATTCAAATTGAGGAAAGACAGATGTAGGATAGATGTGCAGAAATTTGCCTTTAGCCAGCGGGTGGTTGGTGGGTGGAACAGACTTCCATCCCTTGTCGTGGAAGTTGATAGCCTAAATAAGTTTAAGGCTCAGCTGGACAGGTATTTCGAACGAACAGAGGGGTGAAGTGGAAGTGGTTATTTTTATTTATTTATGTTACTTTTTTTTTTTTTTTTTTTTTTTTTGGCTGATGCTGCATAAGCTTGCTTTCTTGCATCAAATGCCTCTACTAATGCTAATGCTAATGCTAATGCTAATGCTAATGCTAATGAATTCACTTTCTGGATGAAAGTGAATTTCCACAAATCCATTCTACAACCATTACTCCTCAATTTAAATTTATGCCCTATCATGTGGGTTCTCTGAGCAAGAAAAAAGATGGCATCAGCACTGAGTTTACTCAATCCAAATGCTTAAACACCTCAATCAGTTCTCCTCACAGGCAGTTTGCAGACACTGCAATTTGCAGAAATTAAGCCTTTCTTGGTAAGAGTATCCTTTTGTTTCCATCCCCCACCAAACCTGTTGCCCTTCTCTGCACCTGTTCCAACGTATACACATCCTTCCTAAAATGAGGCTTCCAGACCTGTATGCTTTCTTACCTCAAGATATGAACTAACCATTGACTCATACAACAGAATAATACCACCTCCATATTTCTTCACACCTCCATAGCCAAATGGGCAGGAGTGGCAGTGCGTAGCACATGCTTCTTGATTAGACCGGAGTTCTAGCCCATGACCATCAAATACAGAGGATGCAGAAAGGTCAGGGAATGACCACCACATATCCCTGGAACAATATGGCCTTAGTTGCTAATGCTCCTAAAAACCAAATAACAACAACAACCATATTTCTGCTGGCAAAATTCCTGAATATATATCATTTCAAAAATTCCACTGTCCTAGCAGCCTGTATGCCTTATTCAGAGAACTTCATGTCTGACTTGACTGAACAATTACCAACAGGCCTTCTTGGTGTTCCATAAAAAAAAAAAAAAAAAAAAGTAAAGTGCAGCCATTATCAACCCACTGCAGGATGGAAGCCTCCTCAACAATTCATGCTGAGGGAAATGGACCATAATCTGCCACGCTGGTCCAGTGCGGGTTGGCAGATCGACCGTATTCAGCAGTCAGGGGCTTGAATCCCGGTCTACTCAAAGAGCGTGTGCTACTGCACTCCCGCTCCTGCCCACTTGGCTACGGAGGCCTTACCCGTGTGGTACCACACAGTTGGTATGTTTTGCATAGTACTGCTATACATATGCAGTACCTTGCATTTCTCAATTTTAAAATTCAAATGCCACTTCTCAGACCATCTGCCTAATTTTTCTAGACCTTGTTGCAGTCGCAACCCTTATTACTGTAATTTACCACCCTGCCAAACAATTACTTAGATTAATTAATGTTAAAATATTGAGATAACGAGCTAGAAAAAATTTGTATTGATCTGATAGTGCATACTAGTACATGAAAACTTGAAATAAACTCTGCCCCCCCCCCCATGTGATCTTTAACATACTTAACCTACTATGAAGTCCCCCACCAATAGCAAACCTAGTTATATGGTAGTTTTGCCATTGCATGTAGGGCAAAAATTACCACACAATAAATACATTTAACTCCAATTAAATGCATTTATGTGTGACGATGTAAATTTACTCATGCATTTACTAATGAAGTCGTAAATCACAAAATTTACTGGATAGGCATTAACAGTGATAATGCAACAAAAAAGATTTTTACAGGCATTTCTAATATTTGTTAAAAGTGATGTAGGGAGAGCAGACTGAAACTGAGGTAGTAACTGTTTTTTTTTTTTTTTTTTTTTGTGGAAGCTGTGCATTTGTGGTTGGTTATTTCAATTAATTTTTTAATGCAATTCCTGTTATATGCCCCCAGCATAATTGCAACATTTTAATAATACATAATACAACAGTTAATAAATAATAATAAAAAAAATTTATTCATAATTAAGTTCTCAGGTCAACTCATGAAATGGCTCCCCCACCCCATTTTGGTATATCACAGATGAAAACTACTAAAGACTGGGAAGCATGTGTGCACTTGTTTCGAAACTATAGTTTTCAAGATTCATTGAATAACGTTTACCAAAACATGTGCTGCGGTGTTAATATTGATCTTGTATTAATTTCAGACAGAAAATTTTAATTTATATTTTACCAATATAAAGAACTCTAAAAATTCCAGGATTGCTTTACACAGGTTTCAGATAAAATCAATTCCTAGATGGTTCCAGTCAAACTCGATTTTAGACCCAAACTCCACTCCTGTCATGTTAGAAACAAACCAGGCTGAAACTCTTCGGCCATTCAACAACTATTATATGTATTATTCAATACACAGAGTATTACTCTGCGATTCAATACTTCAAACCATATAAGTGACTAAATCAATCAGTTCAATAAACAGATGAAGTTAAAACACCACTGCAACAGAAACTTTATCGCCACTGTAAAAAGGAACAGAAAAACTTAGCGCATCAGCTAGTAGTATCTACTACTCTGTGCTGTGAGCTAACAATAGTGACTGCATCTATTATTCTGACGAAACTTGTATCCTCACTCTAATTTGCTTTTCTCTGTAATGGGAATTTACGACTTACTTTCAGCAGTTCAAAAAAATATACAGTATACATATAGTTTTTTTATACTTTTTACGTTTCGTGCGCTCACAACTGCGATATTCTGCCATATACTGTATGTAAATAATTATAAAAAGAAATACAAATGGCACGTGTTAATCATAATAATGTTTACGCACTTTATAATTTTTAATTAATTAAGACGCAATTCAGCACCACTATTTATACATAAGATCGCCCTTTTCAACTAACGTTTGTTGTGGACGAAGAAAACAACGATGATATTTCATGATATGAAATCCTAAAATTTTATTATTTTACCCACAAAGTAATACATAGTATCTTACTACCTATATGGAGTAGTAGTTGCGGAGGAAGTAGGGGGGTAGAATCATTTTCGGTTTATATTTTTTTTTATCTTTTTACTATTCAGGAATAACGCAGCTACCGTAAAAAAAATAATTCTGCATTTTTGATAATGACAATGAATTCAAATCAGAAAACAGCGTATATATAAATATAAATTTCTGTTGCTTGTACTACTGTGGGATGGTAGTACCTTATACAGTGTAATAAGATAATTACTGGAACAAGCTCCCATCTGTCATTGGGGAAGTTGATAGCTTAAATAAATTCAAGGAGGAAATGGGCAAATTTTAGAGGAAATGGATGTGTGAAATTGTTTTTTTTTTTTTGGGGGGTGGGGGTGTGCTGATGCTACATAAGCTCATACGCTTCCTTTTTTTGCATCACATTATTATTATTATATTATTATCGATGGGTCAACTGTTGATGATCCTGCTCAGGTAGCTAACAAACTAAATGAATATTTTGCATCGACATTCACACATGAGGAGTTATTCAGCGAGGGGAATGCCAGAGGTGTATTCAACTCTGGCAGTAAGCTAGAGAATCTTGTAATAACTGAGAGTAAAGTGGAGGAGAAATTGTTGAAGATAAATACAAGAAAGGCACCTGGGGTGGATGGGATCTAAACAGTTATATTAAAGGAGGCAGCAAAGGAAGTAAGCAAACCCTTTGCCATAATTATGAGGGCTTCCTTGGACTCAGGGGAAGTACCCATGGACTGGAGATGTACAAATGTGACCCCAATTCACAAAGGAGGATCAAAGGGCGACACAAGTAACTATAGACCTGATAGTTTAACTTCTGTTCCCGGAAAATTAATGGAGGCACTGGTTAAAGAAGCACTGCAGGATCAACTAGACAAGACTTCAGTTATAGCTCAGACACAGCATGGTTTTGTTAAGGGGAAGTCTTGCGTGACCAATCTGATTGGATACTATGATGCAGTCACAAAAGAACTGGATGCAGGGAATAACTTTGATATTATATACTTGGATCTTAGAAAGGCTTTTGATACTGTTGCACATGGAAGACTGCTGCACAAATTGGAGCAGTGTGGCATTGGAGGCAAATTGCTGCTATGGATAAAGGGGTGGTTGAGGGGGAGAAGACAGAGAGTGGTAATCAATGGACACTGCTCATTGTGGACTAATGTTATTAGTGGAGTCCCTCAGGGTTCAGTATTGGGTCCGTTATTGTTTTCTGTATTTATAAATGATATTGATGATGGTATATCAGGCTTAATGTCCAAGTTTGCAGACGATACGAAGGTTGGCAGGGTTGTCAAGGACACTACTGACACTATGCTACTGCAACAGGATCTTCAAAGGTTGAGCAGGTGGGCTGAAACGTGGCAAATGAAGTTTAACATTGACAAATGTAAAGTACTACATAGGGGAAACAGCAGCCCAGAGCAACGTATCAACTCTGTGGTAATACACTCACAGCGGTAGAGAATGAATGAAAGGGACCTGGGGGTGGTTGTGCAGGCAGATATGAAGTTTTCTGAGAAGTGCAGACGGGCTGCAAGAGTAGCTCATGGTATATTGTCGATGATATATAGGAATTTTTCTAACAGGGATAAGGAGGTGATTATTCCCTTGTATAAAGCAATGGTTAGGCCACATCTCAAGGTGTGGCCTAACCATATGAGGTATACAGGTCTGGAGGCCTCATTTCAAGAAGGATGTAGAGCTGCTGGAACGAGTACAGAGAAGGGCAACAAGATTAGTGAATGGAACAAAGGGGTGCTCTTACGATGAAACGCTTAAGTTTTGCAAATTACAGTGTCTGGAGACTAGGCACCGGCGAGGTGATCTGATAGAGTTGTATAAAGCCTTGAATGGTTTGAGCATGCTCAATGCTGATGGGATTCTTCCTCTTGCTCAGAATAATCACCTGAGAGGGCATAAATTCAAATTGAGGAAAGACAGATGTAGGATAGACGTGAGGAAATTTGCCTTTAGCCAGCGGGTGGTTGGTTGGTGGAATAGACTTCCATCCCTTGTCGTGGAAGTTGATAGCCTAAATAAGTTTAAGGCTCAGCTGGACAGGTATTTCGAAAGAACAGAGGGGTGAAGTGGAAGTGGTTATTTTTTGTTTATTTATTTTTATTTATTTATTTTATTTATTTTATTTTTTTGTGATGCTGCATAAGCTTGCTTTCTTGCATCAAATGCCTCTACTAATGCTAATGCTAATGCTAATTATTACTCTTATATAATTTCTCCCTGGCTGGGGGTTCCACCTCGTGACACGTATTGCTACATAGTACACAGGGCGGTTGTTGTTGTTGTTGTTGTTGTTGTTGTTGTTGTTGTTGTTGTTGTTGTTGTGTCAGCTGTTACTGATGGTTGAGGAACTCTGATTATCCTACGGTGTTCAGGATTGCGACTTTCTGGAGTTCCTTGTAGGTATTCCCTGGGAGACCTATTGCTGCTAGGCTGTTATGTAGGGTCTTTGGCACTATACCGGTGGTTGATACGATGATCAGGATGGTCGTAACTTGTTGCATATATCACATCTCTTTGATCTCCTGTCTTAGGTCCTGTACACCCTAATTTTTCCCCATGGGTTTTCTGCTGGTTGCCAGTGTTGGGTACCGCTATGTCATTCAGATAGGTAGCCTTTTCATTCTAGTCTTGGATGGCAAGCATTAATTCTTCAGTCTCGGACAAGAGCGTTCCGCTCGTGAGCCATGATGCATTGGAAGCAATTTTATCTATGTGATCTTGATGGAGATCATTGTAGTCTTTTCTGCCCATCTTTCTAGCTTCGTTTGGTTGGGGGAGCTCCTCGCTTAGGTTGATTGGGTATACCGTTTGTCTATCTTCCTTATGGCCTGGTGGAGTGGAGCTGTGAGTTTCTGGAGGTAATCCTTCAGGTTAGCAATCGCTATTTTCTGTTGCTCGATGAGATCCGTCAGGCCCTTTCCTCCTTCATTCCGAGCAATTGTCAGTCTCTCGAAGGGTGACTTCGGGTGTTTTTGGCGGCTCTTGATCATCATTGTCCTTGAGTTTCTCGTGATATCCTCCAGCTCGGTGTTGGTCCAATCTATGATCCCCGAAGGAGTACGTTAGCACTGGGACTGCATAAGTGTTTATGGCTTTAACTGTATTAACTCAGTTCAGCTTTGCTTTCAGCACGCTTCTGAGTCTCTGATAGTATTTTTCGGTCAGACAGGCCTTAATTTCTTTGTGCTGTAAATGTTGAGCCTGCAACTGTAAAAGAGATCTGCTAGGGCTTCGATCTCTTTACCAGTGTGCAGCTGATAGTTTCATTTGACTAATTTTCCCTGGTGCAATCCGTGGTTCTTGCATTTGTGTAGACCAAATTCTATCCTAATATCATTGCTGAATTCATCGGTGATCCGGAGAAGTTGTTGGAGTTGCTTTTCGGTTCCCGCGTAGAGCTTGATGTCATCCATGTACATCAGGTTGGTGAGGGTGTACAGGTTCTTCCTTCCTTCTTTGAGGTTTTATCCGTATTTGCTACTGTTGAGAATGGTGGATAGTGGTAGGCAGAACCACAGAGGGCTCAGGGCGTCTCCCTGAAAGGTTCCTCTCCTGATCGGGATTGGACTGGTTGTGATGTTCTTGACCTTAATGATGGTACTCCATTTCGCCATAATTTTTCCTAGGAAGTTAGTCACTATCGGATTGACTTTGTAGATGTTCAGCACCTCCATTAGCCAGCTATGAGACACGGAGACGAAGGCCTTGCGGTAATCGATTTGGCTGTGTACATGTTGCGGCGCTTCTTGTAGGCTTGTTCCATAACCGCGGCATCTATGGTTAATTTCTCATTACATCCTTTGCTCAGCCGCTTTCATCATTTCTGCTGTTTGCCATTATGTTCTAGCTCTCCAAGTGGTCTGATATCTTCCTAGTTATGCAGCTAGTCAGGATCTTGTACGTTGGGAGGGAAGGCGATTGGCCTGTATTTCGTCGGGTTTCTTTTCTTGTATCTTCGTCTTTAGGCTTACTTCGGGATTGTCTCTGCTGCCTTATCATTCGGGTGAACTGCTTGTGTGTGCAAGTGAGCTTCTGTACCAATAGTTGTGGACATTATCTATTCCTGGAGTTCGCCAGTTGTGAGAGTTCTTGATCGTCCGTTTTACTTCTTCTTCCCGAATCTCCCACTCTCTCTCATCTCTTGTACGTCCTTGGTTTCCTTGCGTTCTAGTTCTCTCGAGTGGGCTCGGCTGTTATGTCTTACTTCCTTGCTCCGTATGTTGCTCCAGAACTCTAAAATCATTTTCTGCTCCAGTGGTCCGTTCCCTTCTTTCCCGTCTTCTCCGAGACTCCTGTAGAAGCGTCTTTGGTTCTCATCGAAGATTCGGTTATTTTCCTCTGGGAAAATAACCGAATTTAATAACCGAAAATAACCGAAAATAACCTACGAGAGGGTTATTACGCTCTCTTTGTATCGGCGTAATGTCTTGCTGGGTGCGAGGAGGTTCTGCTTCAGTGTGTCCAAGTACCTTCCTATTCTCTATTTTTTTTTCTCTCCTGTTTCCTGTGTCTCGTGTTACAGCCGGATTTTAACAGGGGTTTTGAGGCTATTTTGCTCTCTTTTGTAGAACACTATTTGGTTTTTCAAATATTGTAAGCAGGTGCTTAGAAAAATGAGGCTAATTCGAGTTGTTACTGATACCAGCTCGTTCAACAAGAATTTTTTTTATAATTATTTCTTTTTGTTATCATTACTTTTTTTTCTTTCTTTATTAGTATTTATTCATTTTATTTTATTATTTTTTTATTTATTTATTTTTTTTTTTTTTTGCGGGCTCCTAGCGCAAATAGGGTGGAAGCGGGATTTCCGCATCTACCCTTTTGGTTCCCTTTGGTGGATGCGGGGAAACCCTTCTTTTTTTTTTTTTTTTTTTTTTTTCTTTTTTGCTGGCTCCGAGGGGTGGACAGTCTGGGAGCCAGACTGCTGGCACCCCCACCAATATTGCACTATCTCTGGTGGGTACAAGAATATAGTGCATGTGCACTGACAGATTAGTAGAAAATAAAATACACTAATATAAAACGTGGATGTATAAATATTAGTATTAGTAAAGGCACATGATGCAAGAAAGCAAGCTTATATAGCATCGTCCAAAAAAAAACGAAAAAAAAAAAAACAATCTTCTAATTTCACCCATCCCCTCGCTCCAAATGTTTGTCTAGTTCTGCCTTGAATCTATTTAAGCTGTCAACTTCTACAACATCAGATAGAAGTTTGTTCCAGCAATCAACCACACACTGGCTAAAGGCAAACTTCCGCACATCTGTCCAAAAATTGTCTATCCTCAATTTGAATTTATGCCCTCTCAGTCGATTACTCTGAGCAATGGGAAGAATCCCATCAGCATTGAGCATGCTCAAACCATTCAAGGCTTTATAACCTCAATCAGATCACCTCACAGGTGCCTACTCTCCAGAAACTGTAATTTGCAAAATTTAAGCCTTTCTTCGTAAGAGCAACCCTTTGTTCCATTCACTAATCTTGTTCCCCTTCTCTGCATTCGCTCCAGCAGCTCTGCATCCTTCCTAAAATGAGGCCTCCAGACCTGTATACAGTACTCAATGTGTGGCCTGACCATTGCCTTATACAAGAGGATAATCACCTCCTTTTCCCTGCTAGAAATATTCCTGTTTATCATTGACAAGACACCATGAGCAACTCTGGCAACCAATCTACATTGCTCAGAAAACTTCATATCTGCCTGTACAATTCCCCCAGGTCCTTTTCATTCTCTTCCACTGTCAGTGTAGTACCACACAGTTGATATGTTCCTCTGGGGTTACTACTTCCCATATGCAGTACTTTACATTTGTGGGCGCCTCCGTAGCCAGGTGGGAAAGAGCAGCAGTGTATAGCACATGCTTCTTGATTAGACCGGGGTTCGAGCCGATTAGACCGGGGTCACCACCAAATACGGAGGATGCGGAAAAAGTCAGGGAACGACCACCGCATATTCCCAGAGTAATATGGCCTTAGTTGCTAATGCTCTCAAAAATCAAAATAACAAACAACAAACTTTACATTTGTCAATGTTAAACTTCAGTTGCCACCTCTGAGCCCAACTGCTCAACTTTTCTAGATCCTGTTGCAGCAGCGTACTGTCATTAGTGTCATTAACCCGGCCAACCTTTGTATCGTCTGCAAACTTGAACATTAAGCCTGATATACCATCATCAATATCATTAATACGAGGGGCATTCAAAAAATAAGTTACACCTGCCACCCTCTCTCTTGGTGTAATTGCACAACAACAGGAGCAAGAGCTCATAATGACATTTCAGCTAGAATGTTACTCCACGTTCGGGGTATACGGAACAGTACGATTTTTGTGAGCTAGACGTCTGAATTGTTCCGAGATTCACAGTGGAATAACGGCGGTGTATGGGTAAAATTCAATTTGGCGTCCAGCCATAGTGAAATGTTGCCAGCAGTTTGAATGTGGTTGAAAAGGATTGACGGACGCTGATCGAAACGGAAGGCTCCAAAGTTTTGGATGGGAGGTAGGGCAACATGTCCCGTACAGACCCGATTTTTCGGCAAACTAAAAGAATATTAGCATTAGTAGAGGCATATGATGCAAGAAAGCAAGCTTATGCAGCATCAGCCAAAAAAACAAAACAAAAAAAAAAAAAAAAATCTTCCACTTCACCCCTCCGTTCGTTCAAACATCTAGGGCGACAACGATTTGCAAACGATGAGCAGGTGCAAACAGCTGTTTGTTTGTTTGTTATTTGGTTTTTAGGAGCATTAGCAACTAAGGCCATATTGCTCCGGGATATACGATGGTCATTCCCTGACCTTTCCACATCCTCCGTATTTGGTGGTGACGGGCTCGAACCCCGGTCTAATCAAGAAGCGTGTGCTACGCACTGCTGCTCCTTCCCACCTGGCTACGGAGGCGCCTGGTGCAAACAGCAGTTCGACAGTGGCTGAATGACCAAGGAGTGGATTTCTATCATCAGGGAATCGAAGGTTTAGTCACACGTTTCGAGAAGTGTTTACACCATCTCGGTGACTATGTGGAAAAGTAGGGCAAGATATGTGCTTTCTATTGCATAATGTTACATACCTAAATAAATGTCTCTTGGGCTACAATGATCAAGTGTAACTTACGTTTTGTATTACCCTCGTAAATACAGAATTTATTAGGTGGAGTTAGATGTGTGTCTGGGTGCCACCCTATATAAGGATATATATAATAAAATGTGTCTCATGTTATTATTATTATCCATACGGTGCAAAGAAGCCTGGGGCTTATGCTGCATCAGCCAAAAAAAAAATTCCTGAGTTACCCTCAGGATTTTTTTTTTTTTTTTTTTTTTTTTTGAGAGAGAGAGAGAGAGAGAGAGAGAGAGAGAGAGAGAGAGAGAGAGAGTCAAAAATAGAAGTAAATCGCCAAGAAATAGAAGAATGATGATATCCAGCTCGGGACCCTGGGTGTGCCAAGCCCATACTCGCCAGATGAGAGTCTCTGGGGATATTTCAGTTTTACTTTCCAATATACTTAGAGAATATAGAATATAAATGTTAATAAATGTCCTGGAATAGACCAGATTAAGAATATATTCATTATTCGTATGATAAAACTTATGCCAAGGATTATTCTTCAACTGATGAATAGATGTATTCAAGAGGGAATTTTTCCCAAGTGTTGGAAAAATGCATTAAAATTTTATTCCAAAACCGAATAAACCTGTCAGTGAGCCCAGATTATTTAGACCAATTGCATTATTACCCAACTTTGGAAAGCTGTTAGAGAGAATGATGTCACTTCGTTTAAATGAAATAGTAGATGAGAAGAATCTCTGATCCCAGTGCTGGTATAGATTCACCCACAGTAATTAAAATCAAATTATTCTATTAGGGTTACCCGTCATAAACCCATATTTGTGTCTGTAAATTGTGTGTTCTCAGATCGATTTGCCTGTTTTGCGGGATGAAAAAAAAACCTTGCTATCTACACCTGAGACCAACTGACTGAGTCAACCACGGTAGATCAGATGAGGACGCTTTGGTGGATCTTTTGTACCATTGAAGATAACACTAGCAAATATGTTTTAGCTATTTTCATTGACTTCGAGGGCGCCTTCGACTCTTTATGGTGGGAGAGTGCCCTGGCATGTCTTCGTCTGGCAGATTGCCCGATTCAGCTTTATCAACTTTTAAGGAGTTATTTCTCTGATCGTTCGGTTATGGTGAAATCTAAATTTAGTTCTGTGCAAAGGAAGGTTTATTGATAATGCCTCCAGGGATCTATATTGAGCCCTCAGATGTCGAATCATCATTATTATTATTATTATTAGCTATATGGTGCAAGGAAGCCAGAGGCTTATGCTGCACCAGCCAAAAAAAAAATTCCCCGAGTTACCCTGAGAGAGAGAGAGAGAGTGTGTGTGTGTGTCAAAAGGGAATCACCAAGAAGGAGACGAATGATGATATCCAGCTCAGGACCCTAGGGGGTGCCAAGCCCATACTCACCAGATGTGTCCCTGGGGTTGTCCACCATGAGTGGATCTCTAGAGTTTGAGCATATAATAATAATAATGGCATATGTTAATAATCTCGCAATGCTAGTGTCGGGTTACGATCGGGATATATCAGAAACACGAGGAAATACAGGGTTGACCAATCTTACCCATTGTGCTGAAGTAAATAAATTAACGACCAGTAATACTAAGACCGAGATGATGATTTTCGAGGGGTAATTTGGACCGTAACAGACCGCCTGTGTTAGGATAAAAATGTTCGAATTCGATTAGTAACTGAAACTAAAGTGATGTTTGGTAGTTGATAGAAAGCTTAACTTCATTTCCCACATAACATCTTTAGCTGAAAAAGTTAAGTTTTTCTGTAGCGGTTATGAGAATATCTCGTACAGATTGGAGCCTTTCAAGAACACTGCAGTCTTCCTCCCTGTGGCAATCTATGCATCAGCTGCATGATTCCACAGGGCGGATAGACTTCAAGTACAAAAGAAATTAGTATAAGTTTAACGGAACATGCTCCTATGGATATTAAAAGTGTGTAGGGCAGTTTCAACTGTACCATTACAAGTGATTGCTGGATCGATGCCCTTGGACTTGTTTGTTATCGTTTAAAGAAAGGGATCCCAACGTTCTTGGGAATAACCTTGAACTTGTAGGAAACTATTAAGAATGAGTGTTGTATTGAATGCATCAAGATCTGGCAAACCAGATGGGATTCAACTGTTTCAGGTCAAGTGAATAGAATGTTTTTCCTGGAAGTAACTTTTCTTTAAGAAAAAACCTTTAAAAACTGGTTTTCTCTAGATATGTATACTACTTATATTTTAATAGAACATGGCACTTTGAATTATAAACACTGACAATTGAGCTTATCCGTAACGGACCGCTGTGGATGTGAGAAGCACTGAATGCTGGAGTTGTATTATATTACTGTATGTACCTTCCATTGACAATCCTGCACCTGGAAATGAATAATCTTATATTAAAGTTCAGGTGTCTTTCTGGATGGTATGAATGGCAGAGAAATGAGAACCAATGCTTAAAATTGTCTCATGCAAGGAACAGTGAAATAGGTATTTCTAATAGATGAAATTGTGATTTAAAAAAATTTTTTTATAATAATTGGTAGATGCTTTTGGCTTGAACTTTGTTTGGGCTATACAATGATCTTCTCTACTGGTGATACACAGTAGTAGTCCTGGCCTACTTCCCTGGTGGTGGACAAGTACTTGGAACCAGCCATTTGCGTGATTGCTGATTCTTGGTAGCCAAACAGTCAGTAGAACTCGAACATAAGACACACATTCACACAAACAATACTTTAGTCACATCTGGCCATTTTATAGTTTTGTATCATCACAGAGTAATTCAATAACGTTGCAGGTGCCATTCTACATAAATAAATACATAAATACATACATGTACTTCCTGGTGGCTTCTCCTGGAAACCTGGGTTATCATCCAGCAAAGCAGCCAAATCGATCGGATAACACGTGCAATTCACAGCCAAAATACACATGGGTACTTGAAGTGATTTTCTAGGTGGCACTAATATACTTTATACTTCCTAGTGTTGATTCTATGGTCTTGGATGGCATGCACGAATCCTTCGGCCTTGGAGGAGAGCTTTCCATTGGAAGATATCCTTTTTGGCTTACAATGCATTGCACTCCAACAGCATCTGCTATTGGAGTGCCTTCCCTGGCCATCTTTCTGTCTATTTCTTGTCTGAGTGGGATCTCCTTGTTAAGGTGGAGTGTTGTATGCTGTTTGTCTTTCTTGAGGATTGCTAGAGTGATGCTGCTTTTCTGGAAGTAACCCCTTAATCGTTTTCTCTTGTTCTGAGTTTTGGCAAATCCCTACCTCCTCCTTTCCAGGCTGCGGTCAGTCTCACGATGGCCGAATTTGCATTGTGTTGACGACCATCATTATCCAGGTCGGTTTCATAACCTGGAAAACTTAATGTTGGTCCAATCTATGATCCCAAAAGAGGTTAGTACTGTGTAATGCCCTCCTGGGTAGCATGGTTGGTAGGATCGCTGTCCACCTTACACCATATGGAATAGACCTGAGTTCAACTCCTGTCAATGAGATGAGGAATTTTTATGGGTCTTTTTCACAGCATGGCTCAGTTAGTTGGTTTCAGGCAAGGAGACCTTGGTTTTTTCTCTCAAAAACTCGAGTTTTTCCTCCAACAAGCAAAAAATGATCAGAGAACACATGCAACTTACAGACATATTATTTACAGCACAATATGCTTAAGTTACTGATGCACCTAAAACCCTACAACAACCAACCAGTTTAACCCAGTCGCTGAGTATAATCTTCAGAAATTACACTGGTCTGCATAGATTTTGCATGCCCACAAAATACGGAAAATGCGGAAAGATCGTGGAATGACCACCGTATATCCCTGGAGCAATATGGTCTTAGTTGCTAATGCTCCTAAAAACCAAATAAAAACAGCATAGATTTTGATGTGTCCTGGTGTATCTTAGCATTAATTCTAAAAATCCAAAGCATTTTAACCTATCAAATACAGCTTCATTGCGAACAGTAAGAACTGTTTTCTTAGATTAACATTCCAGGTCTACACAATCCACATACTATTTCCATTGTGACTGACAAGTATACATGTGTCCAAATCCTGCAAATCATATACACCTGCAAAGTGTTTCTTCTTTATTCAGTTGTTTTCTGGTGCAGTAATGCAAACTAGTATCTGCTTCTAATGTGATTTTCATATTTTGCATCTTTTACAATAGCAACTTGTGATTGTGTAAACAATCAAAATATATTTTGTTATATTTGTGGTAAATATGTTGTGAAACAACAGCAGGATATAGCATCATTTATGAAAAACGCATATTTTGGATTTAAATGAAGTGTCTACGATAAAAGTTGGGTCCGCATAAAGTGTGCCATACCTGTGTGGAGGGCTGGTTATTGCAGTAATCAAAAAGAAAGCCATGCCATTTGCCATTCCTATGGTGTGGAAGGAACCACAGGATCGTATTAATGACTACTACTTTTTTTCCATAAATGTAACAGGTTATAATGTGAAGAACAAGAAGAGCATTGTCTCTCCCAACTTTATTTCAGCTGTAAGCCAGTACTCTATGGATCTGAATCACTAGCACCACAAACACCAGTTGTTCTTGAACATAAGCCAGCAGATCCCAACTGCCAACTGACATTTATGATCTAGAGATGATAAGAACTATTGTGACAAAGAAATTCATGCTAGACCACAGCTGTTTACATAAAGTGAACTTGACAACCTTGTGAGAGATTTAAATCTACCTAAAGGGTCTGCACAGCTTTTAGAGTCAAGACTAAAATCCAAGAATCTGCCCTCCACAGGAACAGTCTTTTCATGGTGTAGACATTGTGAAAAATAGTTGGTTCCCAATTTTCCTGAAGAAGGCCCAATAATACATTGCAACAACATTCTTGCAGTTATGAAATATTTTTGAAATTTCCTACCAAACAACAGATGCCACTGTTGTCTGACAGGAAACTGGGGCAACAGTGGCATCGACTCATTGAAAAACAGCCTCAAAGGTTTGTCCTTAGTGGAAACAAGAATGAATCCATCCCTGTAGCCTATTCAGCATTAAAAGAAAATTGTGAAAAGTTTCTTTTGGAAAAAAATTCAGTACAAGGATTACCGTTGGCTAGTGTGCAGAGATTTTAAAGTTATTGGTCTGTTACTTCACCAACCTGGTTACACAAAAATGCCTTACTTTCTGGGTGAGTGGAATAGTTGAGCAAAAAGTAGTGAGGAAATCAGGCGACAACTCAGCGCTGTTATAGGCCTATATGAGCTTGAAAGGCAGGGTGGATGCCTTCGAAGGATCTAAATTGAGGGGCCCATCAAGATCTCAGCTGCCCACAACAATGCCAGAGCTTGCACTTGATCATCATGCAACACAGCGGCAACACCCGAGGCAGAATGTGCTGGTCCCACAGGAACTAGTAGTTGTTGGTGACTCTATTGTCAGGGAAACGGGGAACATGGTAGAACAGGACCAGGGTGTCTCCCAGGGGCAAAGGTTGGTGACGGTTTAGAGTGGATATCATCTTTTAAAGGCACAAAAGGTGATATTGTTATACACGTCGGCACTAATGATATTAAGAGTAGAAGACCGGTGGAATTACTTGACAAGTACAGGTCACTGTTGAAAAAAAGCCATGAATTAGGATTGAATTTGAAAGTGTCTGCAATTCTGCCCAGACACGATAGGAGAGAGAGTATATGATGACAGCCTTGCCAATCAATTCGGCCCTGAAAAGATTGAACAAGGCTCAATGGGTAGAATTTTTTTCAGCCCGGTGGTCTGTATTTGTTAACAGGAGAGATTGCTTCTACAGGGATGGGATACACTTAAACAAAAAGGGTGCAAGAATATTTGCCGATGCTATCGAGGCAGTGGCAGAGGTGAAAGTGATTCTTGCACTGCTTCTATTAGAATGAGCAGCAGCGTGGAAACCAAGATGCAGGGTATTTCAGAGACTGCTGGGAGTCATTTCGGTACAAGTAAACACATGGGTTGTGTTAGGGTAGCTAAGAATAGGAACACGTGCATGTATACTTGCATGTACACCAATGCTAGGAGTTTGGTAAATAAATTTGATGAATTTGAGGTATTGCTCAAAACATCAAAGACAGATATTGTTGAGATATCAGAGACGGGTGTCATACAGATATAAGGAATGCAGAACTGGAATTTGTGGAGTACAATGTGTACATAAAGGATAGATGGGATAGGAAGGGAGGAAGGGTTATGCTATTAGTTAAGAAACACATAAAATCCAAGGAAGTGAAGCCAGTCGACATCGCTGGACAGTGCAGTGTCAATTCAGTTTGGTGTGACATAAGCATTGGGAGATCAAAATTGAGAGTAGGAGTGTGTTTTAGGCCTAATTACTCTGATAAGTATAATAAGAAAATATATAGGGAAATAGAGTGGGCCAGTAAATCAGAGAGTCTTATAATGGTGGATTTTAATTTCCCAGATATTGACGGCAATTTGTGGGTTGGTCATTAACACACTAGCAAGGCTTTTGTGTATTTATTGGATGATTGTTATCTACATCAGCATGTTCGGGAGGCAACTAGAGGGAGTAATACTCTTGATCTGATTATCAGTAGTGATTCTTCATGCATTAAGAATCTGCAGATAAGGGAACCACTAGGTAGCAGTGATCACAGTGTGCTAAAGTGGAATTTACTCAAAGATGTAACTACCATCATGGGTAAAGTGAAGGGTTTTCGCTTTCGTAAAGAAGACTACGGTGGTCTGAGACAGTATTTAAATTCTAAACAGTGGGACCAAGTTATGATGTTACCAACAGCAAATTCAAAATGGGAAGGATTCAAAGAATTTATCTTGGAAGCTACTAGGTTTTTCATATCAACGAAGAAATAATGTTCAAGGTTAAGGCCTAACCTAACCATGTATGTCAGATAAACTAATGAGACATTAATAGGCCTGTAATCAAGTCACAAAGGAGATTAGGCAGGCAAAGGCAGATTACGAGAAAACTTTGGCACAGGATGCAAAGAAAAACAGCAAAGAGTCCTTTACCTATATAAACTCTAGAAGGAAAGGGATGAATCAGATTGGTCCACTGGATATTGATGGTTCAACTGTTGATGATCCTGCTCAGGTGGCTAACAAACTAAATGAGTATTTTGCATCTATATTCACATACGAGGAGTTATTCAGGGAGGGGAATGCCAGAGGTGAGTTAAACTCTGGCAGTGAGTTGGTGATTTTGTAATAACTGAGAGTAAAGTGGAGGAGAAATTGTTGAAGATAAACATAAAAAGGCAATTGGGCTGGATGGGATCTATCCCGTTATATTAGAGGCAGCAGCAAAAGAAGTAAGCAAACCTTTAGCCATAATTATGAGAGCTTCTTTGGACTCAGGGGAGGTACCCATGGACTGGAGATGTGCAAATGTGATGGAGGATCAAAGGGCAACACAAGTAATTATAGACCTGTTAGCTTAACTTCTGTTCCAGGGAAATTAATGGAGGCACTGGTTAAAGAAACACTGCAGGATCATCTAGACAAGACTTCAGTTATAGCTCGGTTTTAAGGGAAAGTCTTGTCTGACCAATTTGATTGGATACAATGATGTGGTCACAAAGGAACTGGATGCAGGGAATAACTTTGATATCATATATTTGCACTGCTGGTTGTGATATCAGAAAGCCTTTTGGCAGTCTTGAGTAGGGAAGACTGCTGAACAAATTGGACCAGTGTGGCATTGGAGGAAAATTGCTGCTATGGATAAAGGGATGGTTGAGTGGGAGAAGACAGAGAGTGGTAGTCAATGGACACTGCTCATCGTGGACGAATGTTATTAGCGGAGTCCCTCGGGGTTCGGTGTTGGGTCCATTGTTGTTTTCTGTATTTATAAATGATATTGATGATGGTATATCAAGCTTAATGTCCAAGTTTGCAAACATTACAAAGGTTGGCAGGGTTGTTAATGACACTAATGACAGTACACTGCTGCAACAGGATCTAGAACAGTTGAGCAGATGGACTGAGAGGTGGCAACTGAATTTTAACATTGACAAATGTGAAGTACTACATATGGGAAACAGTAAACCCAGAGTAACGTATCAACTGTGTGGTACTACACTGATAGAGGTAGAGAGTGAATAGGACCTGGGGGTAATTGTGCAGGCATATATGAAGTTTTCTGAACAAGCAGATGATCTGCAAGTGTAACTCATAGTGTCTTGTCAATGATATACAGGAATTTTTCTAGGTGATTATTCCCTTGTATAAGGCAATGGTCGGGCCACACCCCGAGTACTGTATACAGGTCTGGAGGATTCATTGTAAGAAGGATGTAGAGCTGTTGGAACAAGTACAGAGAAGGGCAACAAGATTAGTGAATGGAACAAAGGGTTGCTTTTATGAAGAAACGCTTATGTTTTGCAAATCACAGTGTCTGGAGACAGACACTGTGATTGAGGTGTATAAAGCCTTGAATGGTTTGAGCATGCTCAATGGTGATGGGATTCTACCTCTTGCTCAGAATAATCACCTGAGAGGGCATAAATTCAAATTGAAGAAAGACAGATGTAGGATAGATGTGTGGAAGTTTGCCTTTAGCCAGCAGGTAGTTGCTTGGTGGAACAGACTTCCATCCATCATTGTGAAGTTGATAGCCTAGATAAATTTAAGGCTGAGCTGGACAGGTATTTGGAACGAACAGAGGGGTGAAATGGGAGCGTTTTTTTTTTTTTTTGCTGATGTTGCATAAGCTTGCTTTCTTGCATCATATGCCTCTACTAATGCTAAGTAAATAGTGGGAAAGGAAAGTGTTGCTGCCAAGACAGCATCTGACAACAGGTTCAAAGAACATTAAAGGTAAGCACTAGTAGAGAGAGAAACAAAGTTCTGTTACCTCCACATAAAAATAGGTTTAATGAAATATTTCATCCAAGCCCTCAACATAGGATGTTTCAAATATGTTTGCACTAAATTTCCATAACTTATATACAAAAAAAACCAGAAAAAATTTTTGTTGGACCTCAAATCAGCAAGCTGCTGCTAGACTTTGAAGAATTTTAAAGATCCATAAATCAAAATGAAAGTGACACTTGGATTGGCTTAAAAATGTATGCAATTTTTTGTAAAATAATAAACACTTAGATTACGAGACGACTGTGAGCGACATGATACACAAATTCAGAAAACTAGGGTTCAATCAGTATCAAAGTATCTTCTTGCACTCTCATCAACTATTTCCCAGAAAGTTTAAGTAATTTAAGTGAAGAACAGGTGAAAGATTCCATCAAGTTACAAAAGAAATGGAAAAAAAGGTACTGAGGTGAATGGAATATCAATATGATGGCTGGAATGTCAACGTGATAACAGTCATATTAATGACTGCTCCTTTTTTCCACAAATGTATCACATTAGAACACAAAGAAGAAGGAGAGTATTGTGTACCCCAACAATATTACTTCAGCTGTACGACCGGTATTCTATGGACCTGAGTTAATGGTACAACATACTCCAGTTTATTCATGACATATGCCATTAGATCCTAAATCTGACATTTGTGATCTTGAGATGACATTACTGACGGATGCTAAAAAGAGGAACAACCATTGAAATGAGCTGCATTAGAAAGTCAAAAAAGGAACAAGTTTAACCCAGTCTAGTGTAGAGGAAATCCAGTTTTCTGCCATCTATGCTTGACAGGAGGATGTAACATGTGATATGTCTGTGTTTGCATATTTTTATCTGTATTTTTATATAAAAGTAACCTATTTGTAAAATCTGTAGAAATACAAAATAAACAAGAAGCACCTCGTTTTTTATTCGAAAAAAAATTCTGACACAATAGAGCAAATTTCAAATAACTTTTGAAATTTCCATTAAAACTGTAGACTAGTGTTATTTGTCCACAGATTTTACAATGCATCCCCAGAAAGGTGACTCACACAAGAAATGAAAATAATCACATACTTGTGACTTCTTTTTTATGAAAACCCCAAACACGAAAGGTATCAAAACCTATAGTACTTAGTACCGTGCATGGGTTGAAGGAGAAGTATGGGGGGGGGGATGCCGGAAACTTTGCTCTAGAGACTAAACATGGGTTTCACCACTTCAAGCCTCCAATAAGCAAAGTGGTTTGTTGGAACAAACTTCCATCTGTTGCTATGGAAGTTGATAGCTTAAATAAATTCAAGGCAGAACTAGACTAACATTTCGAACTATTATCATTGCTATGGCTGCATATCATCATGAGTGGTGTTAGTAGCGATTGAAAACTGTGCTGAAATTGCAGAACCAATTTTACTTTACAAAGAGTTCTCCTAATATTTCACAGCTTTCAAATACTTTAAAACATATTTCACACATATAAGATGCTCTTGAAGAAATCAAGCACGCAGCCAATCAGCACAATTCTGGAGACCATCATCATCCAACACAAGATCCTCTGCATTGGTCCTATAGGTGGTAGCAGATGTCCATGACTATGTCAGTGAAACAGGAAATATATTCTGTAAAAATATATGATAAAGGACCAGAGTAGGTCCGGCAGGGGCAAAAGTTGATGATGCTGTAGAGCAGCTATCATCTTTAGGGTAAATAAGATGTATATGTCGGTACTAATGACATTAAGAGTAGGAGATTGGAGGATTAAGATTTACTTTGACAATACAGGAAAATGGTGAGAGAAATTTGCAAGTTAGGATTAAATCTATAATTTTGCCCAGACACAACAGGAGGGAGTAACCAATGAGAGCTTTGTCAATCAAATTGGCCCTGGAGAGATCATGCAAGGTACATAGGGTAGAATTCTTCTCAGCATCCCATCCCTGTTTTTACAGGGATGGTATATGTTTCAATAGAAGGGGTGCAAGGATATTTGCCAATACTATCAGGAGAGCATTATGTGGGTCAGAACATTGCTAGCATGGAGGAGAGGGGATACACAGACTAAAAGATAAATAGCAGCCGGGAAGAAGTGTAAATGATCCTTGCAGTGCATCTATTGGAATGCAGCAGCCTTAAAAGCAAGGTATCAGGGATTACAAGTCTGTTGGGGAAGTCCTCATGGAACAAGCAAATGTAACTGTAACTTTTAGAGTAATAACAGGTGCATGTATACTTGAGTGTATACTAATGCTAGGAGCATAGTATACAAATTTAATGAATTTGAAGTACTGGTTGAGCAAACAAATATGGAAACTGTAGGGATATCAGATATATGGTATCACTTAGACACCCAAAATTTAAATATGGAAGAACAATGTGCACAGGAGGAGGAGGGGAGGATAAGCTAAGGCAATACACCCAGTTGAGTAGCAAGTGCAATATTGAACTAGTTTGGTATGAGATAAACAATGGGAAAGCAAAATGATAGTAGGAGCATGATATAGTCCTAATCACTGTAACGAATATAACTAACAACTCTACGAACAAATAATACTGGCAGGCAAATCAGAATGCCTTATAATGTGGCATTTACAGATACAGATTGGAACTTGTAGGTTGGTCAGTCACGTGGTAGTAAGACTTGTGGATTTATCAGATGACTGTTTTTTACACCAGCATGTTAGACAAGCAACAAGAAAAAGCATACTGTTATGATTATCAGTAGCAACTCTTCCTGCATTAAAAATCTACACATAAAAGTGGCAGTGATCACAGTATATTAATGTGGAATTAATTTAAAGAAGTATCTACTGTCAAGGGCAAAGAGAAGGACTTTTGTTTTTGTAAAGATGACTACAATGGTCTCAGACAGTTTTTAAATTCTCTTCAAATTCTAATTGGGAAGCTAAGGTTAAGGTTCCCTAAGGTTATTTGGTTTTGGGAGCATTAGCAACTAAGGCCATATTGCTCCGGGGATATGCGGTGGTCATTCCCTGACCTTTCCGCATCCTCCGTATTTGGTGGTGATGGGCTCGAACCCCGGTCTAATCAAGAAGAGCGTGCTATGCACTGCTGCTCCTTCCCACCTGGCTACGGAGGCGCCTAATTGGGAAGCATTCAGGGAGGAAACTGTAGAGCCACTAGGCTTTTTATCCTAATTAAGAGATACTGTTCAAAGCTTAGACCCAAATGGAAATCATAGACACAAAAATTGACCACAAGTCGCATCAGATGAACTGAAGAGACTTGTAGCAAATTTGAGTTTAATCAAATTTGAGTCTTGTCAGGAATGCAGTTCTATTGCAGTCACAGCATGGATTTGTTAGTGGCAATGTTGACTGACCAATCTGATTCAATAATATGATGCAGTAATAAAGGAACTGGATATAAAAAATATTCTGAAATCATATACTTAGATTGCAAGAAAGCTTTTGATACTGTTGAACATAAAAGATTGCTGTATAAATTGGAGCAATGTGGCATTAGAAGGCATGTTACTGCTATGGAAGGCACTGCTCTTCTCGAACTAACGTTATTAGTGGGGTCCTTCAAGGTTCAGTGTGCTCAGCCCACTGTTGCTTTCAATATTTATTAATGATGATGAAGGCATATCATGTTTAATGTCTAAATTTGCAGATGAAAGAAAGTTGTTGTTGTTGTTTTGGTTTTTAGGAGCATTAGCAACTAAGGCCATATTGCTCCGGGATATGCGGTGGTCATTCCCTGACCTTTCCACATCTTCCGTATTTGGTGGTGACGGGCTCGAACCCCGGTCTAATCAAGAAGCATATGATATACACTACTGCTCCTTCCCACCTGGCTACGGAGGCACCCTGATGAAAGAAAGGTTGACAGGTTAGTTAATGCGGTGTCCGACAGATGTCGAGTATTGCTGTGTTTCCCTCGAAAATTTAAAATATTCCGCGGCATGCAGTTTGGGAAACGCTGTTTTATGCAATACCCATTTAATTCCATAATTATTTTCATTATCTTTTACATTGTATACAGTTAAAAAGTTATGTAAAAGAGATTTTAAAATTCTTTGTGGACATTCCAGAAAATCAAGGACCAATTATGATTTTTCCTATTGATTATTATATTCGATTAACGCGTTTCCGTTTTGCGCGATGAATCAATTGCGTTAATCGAGGCCAGCCTGTATTTTATTTTTAAATAGCATTATAAAATCTGCATTAGTATTAGTATTGCTATTAGCCATATGGTGCAAGGAAGCATGAGTCTTTTGCTGCACTAGCAAAAAATAAAATAAAACAAAATAAAAACACACACACACGCACGCACGCACGCACACACACACACACACATATAAATAAATAAATAATATAAAATAAACTACCTATGCATTTGACTTCCACCTCATGTAGGTACCTATCCAGCTAACTTTTGAATCTCTCCTAGCTGTTGTCCTCAATAACCCCTGGAGGAAACTTACATCAATATTCAACAACTTGCTGGTAAAAGAAAACTTCCAGCAATCTAGTGTAAACCTCTTTCTCCTAATTTGAAAATATGGCTCCTAGTTCTGAAATCATTTATAATAGCGAAAATTTCACCCTCATTCATTTTATTTTTCTCCTTTCAGAGCCTAATAAATCTCCACTAGGTTTCTTCTATGATACCTAGTTACCATACTCTGTAGCCCACATATTCAAAATATTTCCTCATTCCAATCTCAGGACACTTGATATCTTTTTTTTAGGTGCAGTCCCCATACACAGTATTCCAAGTGTGGTTTTACATTGATTTGGCAGATTATGGCCTGTGCCCCATTATCCACCAATTCACCATTAAAAATCAGAACAAATTAAAGCAGTTTTACAATTGTCTTATACAGTGGTATTATAATTCTACAGTAGGATTACATTCTGTAAGTTGCTAGTTCATTATGGCTTATAGCCCTGTATTGTGTACGGCATGTGCCTTTTGTATGCAATTATGTTAAAATTGAGGGGGCTCACAACCATATATTAGTATTAGTAGTGGAAGATGATGAACGGAAGCAAGCATTTATAACATCAGTCAAAAAAAAAAAATTATCCACCTCTTTTTTATATTTCCTCCAATACTCTACCCAACCCTTCTTTAAATTTATTCAAACTACCTTCCAAAACACCAGATGCAGGTTTTTACTAACAGTTACTGTCTCGTTGAAATAAATATTTGCACATCTATCCTGCAACCATCCTTTCTCAATTTAAATTTATTCTCCCCCCCCCCTTGTGTGTATAATCTGAAAAAGAGGAAGGATTCCATTGTCATTGAGCTTACTCAATCCATTCAAAGTCTTAAACACCTCAGCCAAATCTCTTCACAGGTGCCTGAATTCTAGATGATGTAATTTGCAAAATTGGACTTTCTTGATATGAGTACCCTTTTGTTCCACTCATTAATATTGTTGATGTTCTCTGCATGCATTCCAGCAGATCCACATCCTTCCTAAAATTAAATTTTCAGACTTCTATCAGTATTAAAGATGTGGGTCAACTATTTCCTTGTACACTGACATAATAATGTAATCACAAAACCCCATGAGCTATCCTAGCAGCCTGTATGTACTTCTCAGAGAATTTGTTGCCTGATGGCACAATTTCATCACCCCCAAGTCTTTTTTATTCTCCACTACCTTGATTGTGGTACCACATAGATTGTATGTTACTCTGGGTTTACTGCAATCCATTTGCAATACCTTGCATTTTTCAACGTTGAACTTCAGTTGCCACTTCTCAACCCATCTGCCTCATGTTTCTAGATTTTGTTGCAATAGAATATCCTGATTACTGCTCAAGGTAGTTCACAGTTTCAGTATTTCTTATTAAGTTGTTTGGACCTAACTACTAAATGGAACTGTTAGGTATTTCTTTTGGTCTCGGTGCTCCTTTAAAAACTTACTGAGACACTAAGGGCGCTGTGAACCAAGAAAGTTTGGAAACCTCTGACATAAAATACACAATGAAGAAATGACTGTTGCAGAAATATTTGAACAGTGTTGACTTTCTCTTTTCATCAATCAATTTCCGATAGCCGACAACAATCTTCTCTGGGCCCTGGCAAAATAAATATCGCAGAAAACCTCAAACCTTTTGTTTGAGGTTCTCTGCGATACGAAAGATTTCATCTAATTCTTTTACCATTATCTCTTCGTGGTAACATTTTCATCTGGCTCATTTAAAAATTTGAATTTTTATGCAATTGTGCATTGACTTTATTAGCAGGAGACAAACAAGTAACATGTCTTCGTCTGATGGTTGATGGAACACACCGAGGCAGGCAACAGGCAAACGTTTGTTTATTGACCGTACGACTTGCGGTAAGCTTAACGCACGATTCAAATCTTTTTCAACTATCGCATAAAAAAAAAAAAAAGATCGCATTAACTGGAAATTTGCATCATGTAAAGTGAAAAGTGGTACAATTTTTCAAATAGCATTAACTGAAAATCGCATTAAGCGAACTCACGTCATGCGAGGCCTGCCTGTACTGTTTAACATTGATTTTTCCTTCTTATAATGTTATTTATGTGAGTAATCTGTCTTGAAATAAATTTGAAATATTTTTCAAAATAAAATTATTTTTCACTGTGTCAAATTTAAGTGTTTTTTAGTTTAATTATTGAGCTTTAACATTTTTTTTTTCCCAGTAGGAAGGCTGCAAGAATTAAAAGAGAAAAATTATAATCTAAAATTTTAATAATGGTGTTATAAAAATGTGTTCTATAATTTTTTTTTGCAGTAGAACAACTGAATTCCTACATATAATTTAGTATCCCTTAACAATGGTTAGAACTGAAATTAAAGATTCACTTATTTTTCTGAAACCAGAAATAAACTACAAAATAACAGTGATATTAAATATTACATTAAAAATGCAACAACAACACAAGACAGATGTTTAAAATCTGAGCTATACTATAAAAATAAATAAATAAATAAACTATAAATCTACATTTTATAATAAAACAAATAAATATCAGAAAATATCAATAAATATATAAAAAAAAATAACAAATTTCTTCAAAATTTTTAACTACTTACATCTTTCATAATCCTATTAAAATAAATTCAAAATCACTGAAGTTTTTATGATTAAAAACTGCACTTTATTTTGTAGTATTAAAACAAATATACTTCCCATTTTCACCATCATCAAACATGCAAAGAATTGTGAAACTGCAAAATACCATACAATAACTGCCTGGCTAAGTAGGTGCATCAAGGTTCACACCACTTAAAGTAGTTATCAGCTTTTCTAGAGTTTCAGAAACATCAAATTCTGATGATGGTATGTTTGGTATCAATCCATGTTTGCTACCATTTGGCCTTGGTAATTTACATGGAGAGCATGGCAGAGGAGAAGTAAAAATATATGGGTGAACTAGTGCCTGTAATAAAAAAGACATTTATTAATAAGTTATTTTTTATTTTGAATATTTAATAATGCAGACATACAGAGTAGTTTTATACAGACTAGTATTAAGTAATTCATCTGTAATGCTACTAAATAACACTGACTCGAATCTATAAAATGCCTTTATTATGATAATATAAAATAAAATATGTGCACGCTGATTGTATAACTGTATATTAAAATATTAAAACAAAATAAAATAAATGTTGTATAATAAGAATAAAATACAATAAAATATATAAAATTAAAAGTAATAAAAGTTGTTTAAAATCGCTAGAACCTTCTCGTGCATTGGAACGGGAAACTGGACGGGCCACTCTAAACCGTTCGTCTCTTTGTAGGATAAGGGCTTCAAAGAGTGGATGAATGCGACAGTCCTTATCCCTATTACGACTGTAGTGCTCGGACAAACATATTCTTAAACTCTCCAGACATTTCCGGTTCCAAAAACCATGTGCCTTATCCATGATCACAGCTTTGTTAGCTGTAATGCCATGCCCAATTTCCCAGGCATGTCCCACTACAGCTGAACCTCCATAATTTGCAGTCTTAAGGGCTCTATTGTGTTCTCTCAGGCAATCCCACAGTCTGCGTTTCGTTTCCCCCACATAACACCCCCTACAATCAGGACACTTAATTTCATATATGACTCCACTAGTGTCATTACCTGCAATAGGATCTTTGGTTGCAGACACTACTGTGTGCAGCCTCCAACCTGGCAGCTGCACACAGCATATCTTACTCAAACGCAAAATACAGCAAATAGATTCCGAAATGCCTGGATAGTAGGGGATGTATGCGGTGGAAACAGGTGTTAAAGCATCCCTGGGTCTGTTGTTCATACCTCTTAAATACCTCTTAATGGTGCTCTGGGGGCAACCGCACATTACTAGGTCCGCTGTAACATGTTTAATCTCGTGGCCTCTCTCTCTCTTCAGACGAGGAGCAGTGGGACCCCACCCTTTCCATTAAGGCCTTAACCACACTATTTTTGTGGCAACTGGCCTGAGCTGTTTTGAAGTGTGTGTATTGGCCCCGACACACAGGTTTTCTGTAAACCTTAGTTTTCAAGTGTCGGCCTTCTCTGTATATGCACACGTCTAGGAATGGAAGGCCCCCCTGCTCAACCTACAAAATAAACCAAATATAAGGTGACCTGCTATTCAACCAATTGAGTATTTCTATTTCATGTCCTCTTTGTATAACCGTAAACGTGTCATCGATATATCTCTTCCATGTACATTGTCACCAACGTATCTCTTCCTTAATGTCCATACTGTTTTTCAGTGTGTAGCACATACTTCTTGATTAGACCGGGGTTCGAGCCCGTCACCACTAAATACGGAGGATGCGGAAAGGTCAGGGAAGGGCCACCGCATATCCTAGAGCAATATGGCCTTAGTTGATAATGCTCCTAAAAAACCAAATAACAAGCGATAACAAGCCATACTGTTTGAATTTGGCTATCTCAGTTGAAAATTAATGACACATTTTCTAGTCAGCTGTTTTATTTCTGATATTTTACTGATAAGAATTATTCTGTGTATAATAAGATAATATAAATTAAATAAAAGATTAATATGTTAACTGGAGATCGACACATATGTGCATCATGAAGTTTTTAATCTAATTGGATGAAAAACTACCCAACTTTAAGAACCAATTTCTTCTCATTTAATAGAAGAAAAACCAGACATTTTTGTTAAACAACCTTGACCAGTGACTGGCAGATTAAGTCACCCATAATAAGAAGAAAGCCTAAAAATGTTCCTGCCTACCTTAATCCGGATTGACTCAATCCCATAAGTTTTAAATTTGGTTCATGTCACAAACAAGCCAGCAGTAAAGGTATTAATTAGCCTTTGTTTTACTTATATCACCTTATTATACACAGGATCGTTCAAGGCAGTCAAATAGCAATAATAAAACACCTGAACAAAAAAAATATTTCATTACCCTTTAATCTCTAATGAGCACTATACTCCATTCAAGCAGAAAAGATTCATCCAAATTAATAGGAAAAAATATGCTCTTTGATAATGCCTTGTGTGTGTCCGTGTGCATCTATGAATGAATGAGAGAGAAGGAGGGAGAAAGAGAGAGAGATGACTATTACTAATTACAAGCTACTTTAAAATGTACCAATGGTCTCAGAAAGTTTTTAAATTCTGTACAGTGGGATCAACTGACGATGTTACCAACAGTAAATTCTAAGTGGGAAGCATTCAAGGAATTAATTGTGGATGCTACTAAAAGCTACCAAAAGTTTCATACCTATTAAGAAATATTATTCAAGGTTTAGGCCTAAATGGTTATCTAATGAACTAATGAGACTCGTAACAGAGAAGTAAAATGCATGGGATGCATATAAATTATCAAGCGAATATGGCAGATGTAAGCCTATATCTGCCATATTCCTATGGCAGATATAAGCTAGTCTGTAATCAGGTCACAAAGGAGGTTAGGCAGGTGAAAGAAGATTAGGAGAAATCCTTGGCAAAAGATGCTAAGAAAAACAGCAAGGATTTCTTTACTTGTATAAACTCTAAAAGGAAGGGGATGAATCTGATTGGTCCAATTGACATCGATGGTTCGACTGTTGATGATCCTGCTCAGATAGCAAACAAACTGAATGAGTATTTTGCATCTACATTCACACATGAGGAATTATTAAGGTTTGAAGATGGCAGAAGGTTATCAAATTGTAGCAGGATACTTAATGATTTTGTAATAACTGAGAGCAAAGTGGAGGAGAAATTGTTGAAGTTAAACTGGATAGATCCCATCCACCTGGGGTGGATGGGATCTATCCAGTTATATTAAAGGAGCCGGCAAAGCAACTAAGCAAACCCTTAGCCATAATTATGAGAGCATCCTTGGACTCGGGGGAGGTCCCCACGGACTGGAGATGTGCAAATGTATCCCCAATTCACAAAATGTGTCACTGGTTAAAGATGCATTGCAGGATCATCTAGACAAGACTGCAGCAATAATTCAGACACAGCATCGGTTTGTTAAGGGAAAGTCTTGTCTGACAAATTTGATAGGATATTATGTTGTGGTTATAAAGGAACTGGATGCAAAAAATAATTTTAATATCATATATTTGGATTTCAGGAAAGCTTTTGACAATGTTGCGCATGGAAGACTATTGTACAAATTGGAGCAGAATGGTATTAAAGGTAAGTTGCTACAATGGATAAAAGGATGGTTAAGTGGGAGAAGACAGAGGGTGGTAATCAATGGGTGCTGCTCTTTGTGGACTAATGTTATTAGTGGAGTCCCAGAGGGTTCGGTGTTGGGTCCACTGTTGTTTTGTATATTTATCAACGATATTGATGAAGGTATATCAGGCTTAATGTCGAAGTTTGCAGATGATACAAAGGTTGGCAGGGTTGTTAATGACAGTAATGGCAGTTTGCTACTGCAACAGGATCTAGATAATTTGGGCAGATGGGCTAAGAAGTGGCAACTGAAGTTTAACCTTGACAAATGCAAAGTACTGCATATGGATAGAAGTAACCCCGGAGAAACGTACCAACTGTGTGGTACACTTAAGGTGGTAGAAAATGAAAAAGACCTGGGAGTAATTGTGCAGTCAGATATGAAGTTTTCTGAGCAATGCAGACAGGCTGCCAGGGCAGGTCATGGGGTTTTGTCCATGATATATAGGAATTTTGCTAGCAGGGAAAAGGAGGTGATTGTCCCTCTGTATAAGGCAATGGTCAGGCCACGCCTTGAGTACTACGTACAGGTCTGGAGCCCTCATTTTTGGAAGGATGTAGATTTATTTGAGCGTGTACAGAGAAGGGCAACAAGATTGGTGAGGGGAATGAAGGGATCCTCTTACCAAGAGAGGCTTAAGTTCTGCAAATTGCAGTGGCTGGAGACTAGGCACCTGCGCAGTGATCTGATTGAGGCGTATAAGGCCTTGAATGGGTTGAGCATGCTGAATTCTGATGGGAGCCTTCCACTTGTTCAGATTACGAACCTAAGGGGGCATAAATTCAAATTAAGAAAGGACAGACGTAGAATAGATGTGCGGAAATTTTCTTTTAGCCAGCGGGTGGTTAATTGCTGGAACAAACTTCCATCTGTCGTTGTGGAAGTTGATAGGTTGAATAAATTTAAGGAGGAACTGGAGAGGCATTTGGAGGGAATGGTGTGTTTTTTTTTTTTTTTTTTTCGGCTGATGCTGCATAAGCTCATACACTTGCTTTCTTGCATCAGATGCCGCCACTACTACTAATGTCTGGAGCAACACAAAATTACAGCATTCTTAGACTGATAATTAATTTATGTTGTTCTAAATACAGGGTGATACACTTAAAGGAAAGATATATTTGAAACAAATCTGGATAACTAAATTTACTTTCAAATGTAATCTTATCCTACATGTGATCCCCATTACAAGAGTCTGTGTAGCGTATTTTTATAATCTTCAATTTATTTTGCAAATTTACATGGCATTCATAGATTTTCATTTAACAAAACAAAATTCCCATCTTTGACTCTCGTTATAATATCCATTTTTTATTGACTAGAAAATCACAGCCTGTTTGTTATACAGGAAATTTGCTCATAAGTAACTTAACTGTTTCCTGGCTCTGTCAAAAAATTGCTTTTCTGATAACTCACTGGCTACTTTGATATGATTCACCCAGTCAATTAATAACTTTGATACATGATTTTATTTGCTGAAGTTACTCCCAGGACTGCTTGGGAATCTCTTAATCTAACCTGACATCATAAATAAAAAAAGTTACTAGTTTCACCAACACATAACTTGTTAATTGTGAATGAATTTCCCAATTTCCTTGGACTCAGGGGAGGTACCCATGGACTGGAGATGTGCAAATGTGACCCCAATTCACAAAGGAGGATCAAAGGCTGACACAAGTAATTATAGACCTGTGAGTTTAACTTCTGTTCCGGGAAAATTAATGGAGGCACTGGTTAAAGAAGCACTGCAGGATCATCTAGACAAGACTTCAGTTATAGCTTGGACACAGCATGGTTTTGTTAATTTCCTCATGCTGTGCTATAACTGATAAAAGATATTTGGAAAAATTTAGAAAATAAAGCAGTGGAAAAAACTACATCTTTCACAAACCAATAAAATACAGTGGATTCCGGTTATTTGGGCCACTGATTAATCGGGGCAGCCGTTTGTTTGGGGCAAATCTTAAAAAACAGATCCCAATCAAGAAAATAGCCAGGGTTTACTTCGCTTAATTGGGACAACATGCCGTTTTATCGGGGCAGGAGACTGCAGCACTGGAAATTACTCTACGATTGTCTCCAACCAAACCACCTGGTTCGGTCGGATTTCTGGAGGTCACAACCATAAAAAAATAAAAACAATTAGCAGACACCTGTTTATTGGGCTTTTCTGTTAGTGGAATCTATCATAAACGGATAGTAAACTCGATCTTATTGAATTTGCGATAATACAGACAGCTGGGATTCTGTGGGTTATTATGGTGAAATTTGTTTAAACCTCCATGGAATCTTCAATCATATAAAAAAATTAATTTTCAGAATCTTCTCTTCCTATTTTTAAAGCTTCGTAACTCATTACTCCATTCTCACTTGCACATATCGTGTTACTTGCAATTTGTGTGTGCCGTGTTCTTTGTTATTGATTGCTTATCTTTTTACTGTTTTAAATTTTAACCCCCACCCACAAATGTCAACTAATTAGTATGTACATATTATAGTACGTATTAATTATTCCGATTATCACGTATATTCTTCCGAGTTTCACGTATCGTTTAATTTTTTAATTGGTAAGGTAATAAAGGGTAAATTTGTGCTTAATAAATCTTTACTTTGATAGCCTGTGGACAATATTCCTCCTATCTTCGCTAATTAGGACCGCTGTTTAATAGAATTAAAATTCAATTCACAAACGTGATCACAATGACCTGCACTTACTACACATCATATAGTGAACAGTACTTTACTATGGAGTGTCCATTGTAATGTGATTTGATTGTACAGGGAACCAATTGTAAAGCGGACGTCCATTGTATCGCGAAACTTCGGATAATTGGGGCAGCCGCTTAATCGGGCCAAAATGTACTAGTCCCTATGTGTCCCAAATAACCGGAATCGACTGTACAACGAAATAGCATACTAGTTTCCCATCTCACCTTAGCTGCAATGTCCAGGCTTAACTGCCCATGCGTAGCATTAGATGCATTTTATATATGTAGAGAGAGAGAGAGAGAGAGATAATTCCTATAGAATCCAAGTTCCCCGTTCAGTTTATGATAACTTATATGTATTCGAATTATGAAAACAGGTAATTTTATCACAGCAATAATTATGTGCCTTTTACATCAGTGTTTGCAAACCTTTTTTGCAGATACAGACCACTTTTTTATTTGAAGTGGAAACTATGGATAACTTTTTATATTTGAGGGAGAGACCATGGACCACAAAAATATTAAACTATAGTGTGCATGCAATATATTAATAACTATATTTTAAACACAATGATATGTACTTATATATAATATATGTAGTATACATTATGTTGTTATTAGCATACTGAATCTCCAATCACTATTAACATTAGGCACAAAATGGCTGCTGTAGCCCTTGTGCCATTAAACCCTAATGATGACGACAACAACAATGGGATAAAAAATCTGTTTTATTGTCAAGTCCTGAACCACTTTCATAAGTTACACATACCACACCTGGATCAAAGAACACTAATTGGGAAACACTGTTTTACATTGCTATAAAAAGATTGAAAACACAATGTGCAAATAGACAAAACTCAAATCGTTTTTTGTTATGAAGCTTAAAACTCCAAACTTTAACTAAGACAAACTTTAATCTATGACTTCAAACATTAACAACCTTGTTAACCCTTGCAGATGATACAAAGGTTAACACAGTGGTTAATGACAAGAATCAAGGGATGTTACTGCAATGGGACCTAGAAAAATTAGGCATATGGACTGAGAAGTGGGGATTAAAGTTTAACAGTGATAAATACAAGGTACTGCATACAGGCAACAGTAATACTGGCAGTAATCCTGAAAGTAGGAAAGAACAAAATGATCTATAGGTAACTGTAGTCTGACATAAAGTAGTGCAGACTGGCTGCTAGGGTAGCTCATGCGGTTCTGTCAATTACATACAAAAATTTTGCCAGCAAGAAGAAGGAGGTGTTTATCCCATTATATGCAGCAATAGTTATGTTACATCTCGAGTACTGTATACAGGCAGGTCTGGAAGCTCATCTTATGAAGAATGTGGAACTGTTGGAATGGATGCAGAAAAAAGCAACAAATTTAGTCAATGATACACAGGGGTATACCTACCATAAAGGACTTCGGCATTTTTACTCTTTCTCAGACAACATGCATAAAGGAATATAAACTGAAGAAGGATGGCTGCAGGATAGAGGTCAGAATATTTGCTTTCAGACAAACAGTAATTGATTGTTGGAATAAACTTCTAGCTAGTGTTGTAGAAGTGGATAATTCAAATAAATTTAAAGAAGCATTAGATAAATTATTAGACATGATGGACAGATGATGTGAGCATATTTTTTTTTTGTATGATGCTGTATAAGCTTGCTTCCTTGCATAATTTGCCACTATTATAACTCGTAATACTAACTCCTTTTATGAAGATGTCACAAATCCTGAAATTTCCATCCATTCAAATGTTCCAAAAATCTTATTACACAGTTTTGTGATTGGTTTTTGCAATATAGGCAGAAAAGTTGGATGTCAGTTCAATATTGCTAAGTATAATATATTTTAAATTTATACAAAATAAGTTACATATTTATGCAAATGAATTACAAGAAAATTTCACTGGTTATAAATAGTTAATGGTATCTGATAAGAAGAGAGAATAAATAAACCACAGAGAAATTAGAGTCTCTCTTTCTGAAGTCAACTGCAATAATATTTAATTCAATATGATACATCGGTAATTTTATCATAATAGGCTTGCATTCGAGATAAAATATAAAATTTAATAAATACAATCAAACACAGTTACATCAACATTAAGGGAATCATGATATTCTTAATGCTAGTTTAAGTAACACCATAAAAATGCTCCCAAGCAGAGGGTAACTAACTGCATATATTTGCTGACCATATGTGCAGGTGACACTAGACATACAATGACATATATATATCTCAGACTAAGTTGAGCTTAATGTGGTACATGCATAGGTCATATTCAACCAGTCGAGAAATATTCCAAAGTTTGTTATTATCTCTCTCTCTCTCCAGTTAGAAATATATAATTATCTATACTTTTGAGTCTCTGGAATCTTAAAATAAAAATAATTTTAATGAACATACTTATCAAAACAGATATTGGATAATTGAGACTTATACATGCTAGAAAATAAATGGTAGGGTCAATTAAAATTTTGAGTTTGGCATTTGAAATTATTGCATTATCCCATGTCATACATCAAACAGTATGGCACACCATAGCATTAATTAATCTTACAATGTGTTTTTCTGTAGGTAATCAACTGCATGACCTCATAAATTAAAGCATATCAGATTCCATTACCATTCAAACAAGACTGGCATGCTGTTTATGGAGTTTTTGGAGAAAGGCATCAACAGAAGATAACTGCATGTCAGATTCCATAACTTTCTACACAGAATCAGCATACTGTTATAGTTTTGAGTGCAGAGGGTGGCCAGCTGGAACATATTCATCCTGTAATGAATTCCTTCTAGCTAACAGCCATGGAATAGGATGGGAGATATTGGAGCATCCCCTTTCATTCTGGATCTCCCTCTTGTAATTTTTGTATCTTTGGGTTTCTGTAAAAGGCAATGAAAGAATGGCAATTCCAAGGTGAATGAGAAGAAGCAAATTGTCTCAGATTACTTTCATCAGCAAATGATGGGATTCTACAAGTATAAGAATGATATTAGCATTAGTAGAGGCATATGATGCAAGAAAGAAAGCTTATGCAGCATCAGCTAAAAAAAAAAAACTTCCACTTCACCCCTCCCCGTTCGTTCGAAATACCTGTCCAGCTGAGCCTTAAATTTATTTAGGCTATCAACTTCCACAACAAGGGATGGAAGTCTGTTCCATCAATCAACTACCCGCTGGCTAAAGGCAAATTTCCACACATCTATCCTACATCTGTCTTTCCTCAATTTGAATTTATGCCCTCTCAGGTGATTATTCTGAGCAAGAGGAAGAATCCCGTCACCATTGAGCATGCTCACACCATTCAAGGCTTTATACACCTCTATCAGATCACCAAGCCGGTGCCTAGTCTCCAGACACTGTAATTCACAAAACTTATACAAGGGAATAATCACCTCCTTATCCCTGCTAGAAAAATCCCTGTATATCATTGGCAAGACACCATGAGCTACTCTTGCAGCCTGTCTGCACTGCTCAGAGATTTTCATATCTGCCTGCACAATTACCCCCAGGTCCTTTTCATTCTCTACCACTGTCAGTGTAGTACCACAGAGTTAATACGTTGCTCTGGGGTTGCCACCTCTCAGCCCATCTGCTCAACCTTTCCAGATCCTGTTGCAGCAGCATAGCGTCAGTAGTGTCCTTAACAACCCTGCCGACCTTTGTATCATCTGCAAACTTGGACATTAAGCTTGATATACCATCATTAATATTATTTATAAATACAGAAAACAATAATGGACCCAACACTGAACCCTGAGAGACTCCACTAATAACATTAGTCCACAATGAGCAGTGTCCATTGATTACTCTCTGTCTTCTCCCCCTCAACCACCCCTTTATCCATAGCAGCAATTTTCCTCCAATGCCACACTGCTCCAATTTGTGCAGCAGTCTTCCATGTGCAACAGTATCAAAAGCCTTTCTAAGATCCAAGTATATAATATCAAAGTTATTCCCTGCATCCAGCTCTTTTGTGACTGCATCATAGTATCCAATCAAATTGGTCAGGCAAGACTTCTCCTTATTTCATATCCAAGCTGTGTCCAAGCTATAACTGAAGTCTTGTCTAGATGATCCTGCAGTGCTTCTTTAACCAGTACCTCCATTAATTTTCCTGGAACAGAAGTTAAACTCTCAGGTCTATAATTACTTGTGTCAGCCTTTGATCCTCCTTTGTGAATTGGGATCACATTTGCACATCTCCAGTCTATGGGTACCTCCCCTGAGTCCAAGGAAGCTCTCATAATTATGGCTAAGGGTTTGCTTACTTCCTTTGCTGCCTCCTTTAATATAACTGGATAGATCCCATCCTCTCCAGGTGCCTTTCTTGTGTTTATCTTTAACAATTTCTCCTCCACTTTACTCTCAGTTATTAAAAGATTATCTAGCTTACTGCCAGAGTTGAATACACCTCTGGCATTCCCCCTCGCTGAACAACTCCTCATGTGTGAATGTCGATGCAAAATATTCATTTATTTTGTTAGGTACCTGAGCAGGATCATCAACAGTTGAACCATCGATATCAAGTGGACCAATCTGATCCATCCCCTTCCTTCCAGAGTTTACATAAGTAAAGAACTCTTTGCTGTTTTTCTTTGCATCCTTTGCCAAAGATTTCTCATAATCTGCCTTTGCCTGCCTAACCTCCTTTGTGACTTGTTACAGACTAGCTTATATCTATCATAGGCTTCTGTGTCACGTGTTAATTTATATTTATCCCATGCATTTTTCTTCTTTGCCATGTGTCTCATTAGTTCATCTCACATCCATTTAGGCCTAAACCTTGAACAATATTTCTTAGTTGGTATGTAAAGCCTAGTAGCTTCCAAGATAAGCTCTTTGAAGAGAAGTTCTTCCCATTTTGAATTTGCTGTTGGTAACATCATCAGTTGGTCCCACTGTTTAGAATTTAAATACTGTCTCAGACCATCATAATCGCCTTTACGAAAGCAATAACCCTTCCCTTTACCTCTGATGGTAGTTACCTCTTTGAGTAAATCCCACTTCAGCACACTGTGATCACTGCCACCTAGTGGTTCCTTTATCTGCAGATTCTTAATGCATGAAGAATCACTACTGATAATCAAATCAAGTATATTATTCCCTCTAGTTGCGTCCCGAACATGCTGATGTAGAAAACAATCATCCAATAAATCCACAAAAGCCTTGCTAGTGTGTGAGTGACCAACCCACAAATTCCAGTCAATATCTGGGAAATTAAAATCCCCCATTATAAGACTCTCTGATTTACTGGCCCACTCTATTTCCCTGTACATTTTCTTATTATACTCATCAGAGTCATTAGGCCTATAGCACACTCCTACTCTCAATTTTGATCTCCCAATGCTTGTCACACCAAACTGACTCGACACTGCACTGTCCAGCAATGTCAACTGGCTTCACTTCCTTGGATTTTATGTGTTTCTTAACTAATAACCCCTCCTCCTTTCCTATCCTGTCTATCCTTTCTGTAGACGTTGTACTCCTTATATCTTATCTTATGAAACAATGGAATGAATGTGTTAACATTTAGGGATATTTTATGTGATTACTTTATAATCACAAGCAGACACTCTCAAACAGTTTCTACTGAAGCTTCTTCATATGTGAATATTATATTTGTAATATGACATAAGAAAGAGTACACTGAAAATGAATATTATTTATTAATACTCAATTTATAAATAACATTATTTATGATAAAAATATATTGTACTTATTTCTATAATTAACATTTTAAGGCGCCTCCATAGCCAGGTGGGCAGGAGCAGCAGTGCGTAGTACACGCTTCTTGATGAGACCAGGGTTCGAGCCCATGACCACCAAATATGGAGGATGTAGAAAGGTCAGGGAATGACCACCGCATATCCCCGGAGCAATATGGCCTTAGTTCCTAATTCTCCTAAAAAAAAAAAAAAACAAATAACAAACCAATAAATTAACATTTTAATAATTTAACCCACCTCATTAGCTCGGATACGTTTATCTGATGAATACTTCAAAAAATTACTTAGTAAGTCAAGAGCTTTCTCAGAGGCATCTGGTACTAGTACAGTAAATGGTGTTGGGTCATAATGTGGAAACGAAATTTTTTTGTAGTCTGGTAGCTTAGTCATGCCCTATAATGAAACAATAAATTAATATACCATACAAAAAAGCCTAAATCTTATCTTTTATTATTTAATGTTTTTTTTTTTAAGCAATAAGTAATTACATGTTCATTTAATTTTTTTTTTTTTTTTTTTTGGTAGTTGTTGGCGCATCGGCTTCTGTGGCCATAATGCACCTCCCAAGGTTTTTGCAGTACTTTGATCCAAGCCCGAGGCGGAATTCGAACCCGCGACCTTTGGGTTGCCAGGCAGGTACTTTACCCACCAGGCTAGCCCGGTCGGCTTTAATTTTGTAATTACTGAAATTTAGTACAGTGAAACCTTCCTTAATGGACGCCTCTTACTGTGGACATTCAGGCTTGTCATGGCCAGAAGTACTAAAAATTACCTGCTGTACGACTTTCCAAAACAGAAAATAATAATGATGTGGACACTTTAATAGGTATCCTTTTGGCATTTTCAGCCTCCCCAGATGGGACACTTTCAAGAGTAATTGACATACACATATGCATTTTTGTTGGTCAGTAGGCATTTGCAATGAAGGCAAGTGAAGGTCAAAGTCATTACTGTAATATTAGTTAGACTTATGATGACCATGTATTACTACAGAGCAGAATGCACAATATGTTCTTAATATACTCACCACTTCTGGTAAAGAATGTTTACAAATTTATTTGAGTTGTTCAATGCAGTTCCACTGCCGCACATCACTTAGCAAGGCAATAAAAACTGAGAGATGCTATTTCCAGAAATAAAAAATAAAAAAAAAAGTACTGTAGCAAGTCTGTATGCAGGATTCAGTTTGTGGTATGTACACACATACAAAAAAAAACTTACTAACAGACTGCATAGATAATTTTGACCAGTAGACCATGAAAATTTTCTGCATCCACAAATACTGAGTATTCACAACCCTCCTTTATGAAACTTAAGCATTGTTGTGTGAATACAACATTTCAAACAGAAGTCATGATAAGTGGAGAATTGTCACCTTGCATAAATATGGCACAGATAGAGAGCTGGAATGACAAAGTTAGCAATCAGTATTTACAGATTGTGTTTAGGGGATCTCTTGAAATAAAGAATGGCCAATGAAGAATTACATGGATAATAATAAAGAATTTATCATACAAACTTTGGACCATGGCATAAAACAGGAGAAAACAACAAGCACTGTTGGTTCCATAAATCCACATCATATAATGACCTTATATGGGTGCAGTAACGCTTACTGAGAAATGGAATGTATTTTGTCCAATTCTGTAGTAAGTACAGTAGCTCTGCTCATAAAATATTCCATGATTATCCACTATCAACTTCCTCTAAGAAACCACAGTACAAAATCACCTGAATTTTCAGAAGTTGCTTACACATGATCAATATTATATGGATAATAATAAAGAATTTATCATACAAACTTTGGACCATGCATACAACAGGAGAAAACAATATACACAGTGGGTTCCTTGTGTATTTACCAATGTATCATCTTCTATCGCCATAGAAATATTCTCTACCTCACATTTGGGCAGTGTTGGATTAAGGTATGTACTAGCAGGGCCCTTGCCAGGGCTCTGTTCTTTAATGGGTGCCAAAAACAGAAGAATCTTGAAAAAATAAAATAATAAAATAAATATATATATATATATCCTTAGTAAAAGGGCACCGAAATATCTTTCTGCTCAGGGTACCTTGGTCCTGCATTCAGGAATAGATTTTTATCATGTTTCTATCCGTCCCACTACTATCAAAGCTGTTTCTTTTAATTTCAGTTTTGTGTTACTACTTGCATACACTGAACCTTGCCTTAATCTATTCATCCAGAAGCACATGGTTTTTTAATGACACTATGAATAACACTGGTGATGACATTATGAATTGCACATATGTTGTGTCAATCATAGTGTCATCACAGCACATGGCTCATTTTCATAAACCTGACCACATATGTGCTTGAACATATGAAATTAAATAATTTTTTACACATAATTCTTATCTGCATTATCTACACATTATGCCTTTCAAATAATACAAGTACAGTGTGTGCTTTTTATCAATTAACTTTCTCTGCAAATATGTCAAAATGGGAGAGGTTTAATTATAACCATCCTGTATACAGTTAGATTATAATTAAAATAGTTAGGAATTTGAAAGTTAATTAACATGTTTGCTGCCTTTATTCACATAAGCATAAAATGGCACTACAGGTGATGTGCCACAATGCACATCTGAGTTCAAAATGCATCCAATGCTATAATGCATAAGAGCAGTCATTCTTAAGCGGTCAACCATTAAGTGCCAGAAACGTAAAGGAGCATGAAATTAACAACTAGTCAGTATTGGAACACTGAATGCTTTGCAGTAATGCTTGGCTTTTGTTTATAGACTTTGACACAGTTTTATTTGTTCTCTATTACTGTTGATGTTTTATAAACTTTTTATAAAATTTTAATATTTGTTCTGATTTACAGCTCAGCACAAAAGTAAGTGTTCATTTTTAGCAATGAATTGCAAACTTATAATTTTTAACCATTATGTATGAATTTTTGGAATGCTGGGGATGTCAAAATGTTTTTTTAACGTTCCAAAAATTACCGCACATTGAATGAGTTCTCTCACATTTGGGTGACAATGAATATGTTAATAGGAAAAATTTCTTAAATATAATAAATATGGGTAACGTCGGTAACAAAAATCAAAATGCATACTGGCCATGTTTCTTCTGTGGGTGTCCCTAAAGCTCGAAGTACAAGGCATAGTTGCTCTATATCATTTTCACCCTAAAAAACAGGAATTTTATATCTCTAAATTTATTTGAAATATTTCAAACAGATATTCTTTTACAGTTTACTGATATAACTGGAACAAACCAGTTAATTTCTGAAACTTTAAACAGCTGATTAAGAGTGATATTTCTCTTTAATTATATTTAAATTAATATAGAACTTCAGAAACTGAAAATGAAATACATAAGAAACATATACTTCTCAGAACACACCATCCATATTAAAATTAGAGCACTGAATTTTCAACTTTTAACTAATTTTACCAATTTTTAATCTCCCAACTTAATTTTAAACAAGTTAGATAATGTACATAATATGTTATGTTTAAGGTTTGATTTTTATATCTTAAATTAATTGGATTTTTTATTTTTTTTGATTAACAGAAGTGAAAAGCAAATAACTAATTATCTTGTTACTAATTATAATTAAATACGGTAATAATATTTAACAGTAATTGTTTTCTCTCACTGTATGTACATAGAGCGTATGTACATAGAGCGTATGTACTCAGAGAATTTCATGTTGTTATGTTGTTATTTGTTATTTGGTTTTTAGGAGCATTAGCAACTAAGGCCATATTGCTCCGGGATTTGCGGTGGTCATTCCCTGACCTTTCCACATTCTCCATATTTGGTGGTGACGGGCTCGAACCACAGTCTAATCGAAAAGCGTGTGCTACACACTGCTGCTCCTGCCCACCTGGCTACGGAGGCGCCAGAATTTCATGTCTGACTACACAATTAAACCCAGGACTTTTTCATTCTCTACTAACCTGAGTGTAGTACAGTTCATAAGCTACTCTGAGGTTACTGCTACTCATGTGCAATACTGCCATTTCCCAGCCCATTGACCCAATTTTCCTAGATCTTGTTGCACTAGCTCATCCTGTTGACTGGCATTAACTACCCTGCCAATGTTTGTATCACTGCAAACTTAAACATTAGGCCTGCTATACCTTCAGCAATATCACTGACAAATATTGAAAATAACAATGGACTCAGCACTGAATGCTGGGAACTACACTAACAACATTAGTCCATGAAAAGCAGTGTCCATTGATAACCACTCTGCCTTCTTTCTCTTAACCATTCATTTATCCATAACTTGCTCTTAATGCCACATTGGTCCAGTCGGTACAGCAATGTTTTATGTGTAACAGTATCAAAAGCACTCCTGAAATTCAAGTATAATACTGTCAAAATTATTTTTTGCATCTAGTTCCTTGGTCACTGCATCATAGTAACCTATCAAATTGGTTAGACATGACCACCCCTTAACCAATGGATGCTGTGATTGCAGTATAATTGTATACCTCTCCAAATGATTCTGCATTACTTCTTTAAACAATTATTCCATTATTTTCCATGGAGCAGAATTATTCATGTCGCCTTTTGATCCCCTTTTTGAATTGGGATATAATTGCACATCTCCATACCATAGAGACCTCCCCTGAATCCAATTTTTTTTTATTAAAAGGTTTTTAGGAGCATTAGCAACTAAGGCCATATTGCTTGGGATATGCGGCGGTCATTCCCTGACCTTTCCGCATCCTCCGTATTTGGTGGTCACGGGCTCAAACCCCGGTCTAATCAAGAAGCGTGTGCTACACACTGCCACTCCTGCCCACCTGGCTACGGAGGCGCCTCCTGAATCCAAGGATGCTCTCATAGGCAAACAAACACTTATGGCTAAGTGTTTGTTTGCCTCCTTTAATATAATTGGATAGATTCCATCCACCTCAGGTGTCTTTTTTAAGTCCATCCTCAACAATTTCTCCTCCACTTTCCTTTCAGTTATCACACAGTCATTTAGCTCCTCGTTAGAGTTTGATAAACTTTTGGCATCCTCTTCCCTAAAGAATTCCTCATGTGTAAATGCATACAAAATACCTATTCAATTTGTCTGCAACCTGAGCAGGGTCGTCGACAGTTAACCCATAGAATCAAGTGGCCCAATATGATTCAACCCTTCCTTCTACTGCTAATATAAGCATAGAAGTCTTTGTTGTTTTTCTTTGCCACAGACTTCTCCCAATCTGCCTGAGCTTCCCTAATCTCCTTTGTGCCTTCATTACAGACTAATTTATATCTATCACAGGTTTCTGTATCACCTGATAATTTATATGCATCCCATACACTTTTCTTCTCTGCCACATATTTCAGTAGTTCATTTTATATCCATTTAATACTAACCTTGGATAGTATTTCTTTGTGATATGAAAAGGCTAGCAGCTTCTTTGATTACTTCCCTGAATACATTCCATTTAGAATTTGCTGTTGGTAACATCATCATATGATCCAACTGCACACAATTTAAATACTGTCTGAGCCTCTGTAGTCACCCTTACGAAAGAAAAAGCCTTTTCCTTTATCCTTGACAGCAGCTATTCTTTAATTAAATTCCACATTACTACACTATTATCGCTGCCACCCAGTGGGTCTTTTACCTGCAGATTCTTAATGCATGAAGGGTCACTGCTGATAACCAGATCAAGAATATCGTTCCCTCTTGTTGCTTCTCTAACATGCTGCTGTAGAAAACAGTCATCCAAGGAATCTATAAGTCTTGCTAGTGTGTGTGTGGGACCAATCCACAAATTCCAATAAACATCTGGAAAATTAAAATCCCCCATTATGAGACATTCTAACTTGCTGGCCCACTCTATTTCCTTGTATAGCTGTTTGGTATACTAATCATAGGCATTAGGCCTATAACACACTCATACTCTCAATTTTGCTTTCCCAGTGGTTTTATAGCACAAAACTGACTTAATGTTGCATTCATCACCAAAGTCAACTGGATACACTGCCTTAGAATTAATACTCTTATTAACAAGAGCATAAACCCTCCACCTCTCCTACCCTGTCTGTCTTTCCTGTACACGTTGGACTCCCTATATTCAAATTCAGCATCACTTATATCTGAGTGACACTATGAATAACTCAAGACATAAGTGATTCCTAAAATGAATCCACTATTCCTAAAATGTACACATTTGATGACTAAATCAATACTTGAAATTCATCAAATTAATTTAAAATGCTACCAGAATTAGTGTACATGCACATGTTCTCACTCTTAGTTACCTTAACACAGCCCATGTATTCATTTGTTCGATGATGACCCACAGCAGGGCCTGAAATCCCAGACACCTTACTTTTCAGGCTGCTAAATGAGGCGCCTCCGTAGCCAGGTGGGAAGGAGCAGCAGTGCGTAGCACACGCTTCTTGATTAGACCGGGGTTCGAGCCCGTCACCACCAAATACGGAGGATGCGGAAAGGTCAGGGAATGACCACTGCATATCCCGGAGTAATATGGCCTTAGTTGCTAATGCTCCTAAAAACCAAATAACAAACAAACAAACAGCTGCTAAATGTCCCAATAGCAGTAATGCAAGAATCACTTTCACTTCTGCCTGCAGCTCTAGTTAAACTGTCTGTGTATTAGTCTGTGTATTACCCCAAGCCAGCAGTTTTCTAACTCACCTACCACTGCCTCAATAGCATCAGCAAATATTCTTGCACCCCTTCTATTCAATTGTATCTCATCCCTGTAAAAGCAGTCTCTCCTGTTAATAAGCACAGACCACGCTGAGAAAAATTCCACACCATGAGTCTTGCACATTCTCTCCAGGATCAAATTGATTGACATGGCTCCCAACGTACACTCCCTCCTATTGCATCTGGGCAGAATTGCAGACACTTTTAAATTCAATCCTAACTCATGGCTTTTTGCCAAAATTTCCCTATACTTGTTAAGTAAGTCCTCAGATCTCCTACGCTTAATATCATTAGTGCCAATAATATCACCTTTTGTGCCCTGAAAAACATATCTGCTCTACAATATCATCTACTTTTTCCCCCTGGCAGATATACCCTGGTCTTATCTCGCCTAAACAAAAATAACGTATTTTCCGTTTCTCTGACAATAGAGTTACCAATGATAACTAGCTCCTGTGGAACCAGTACATTCTTCTTTGAAGATTGTTGCTGTGTTGACTGATGCACAAGAATGAACTCTGGCATTGACTTGTGCAGCTGAGAGCTTGATGGGCCCCATTTTAACTCTTTCAAGGGCATCTACCCTATTTTTCAAACTCTTATAAATGCCCATCAGACCACTGAGTTAGTACTTAATTTCTTCACACTCTCTGCACCTAGCACATACAAATACATCTTCCTTGGCTGGATCATGTCCTGTTCCAGAAAGGACTGCAAGCATTTCATAAGTTGCACATTTTTTAGGCTGTGATGCATTGAAGAATTGCCCCCTATGGTTTGAGCCACAGCACAGCAAAATTGCTCCCTATGGTTCGAGCCACAGCACAGCAGAATTGCCCTCTCCTTCCAGCCACAGCACTCCAGCTACTTTGTGACTATTGCTTTGCTGCTCTAATCTATGGCATGATTTCTGTTTAAATACAATTTAATTGAATAACAAAGAAAATTAATAAGATTAATAAATTTAATTGCTTAATTGACAATACTTCACTAAGCTAATAGATTCCTAAATGCAGTTATACGTATTATGCTATCAAGTTTTACATTATACCTCACCTCACACTATCAAGTTCAAGGTATATGTTAGGTGCCTCCGTAGCCAGGTGGGAAGGAGCAGCAGTGCGTAGCACACGCTTCTTGATTAGACCGGGGTTCGAGCCCATCACCACCAAATACGGAAGATGCGGAAAGGTCAGGGAATGACCACCGCATATCCCGGAGCAATATGGCCTTAGTTGCTAATGCTCCTAAAAACCAAATAACAAACAAACAAGGTATATGTTATGCTATACCATGACAATTGCAGTATTAAATTAGTTATATCCTTGCTAAAAAGTAAAAAAAAATTATGTATACTGAACATGCATGGTAGATAGTTTTATGTGAAACATCCTTGGTTTGGAAGGATGTTTAGATAAATTTTATTGGTACAGTAAGTAGCAGGCTCATGCCTGCTACTTACTCTACCAAATAAACATTAGTGACTGCATTAATGTCATTTAGGAAGTGACATAATTTGCATCATTTCCATGTCACATTTTCATGACAAATTCGGTAGAGTAAGTAGTGGGCACGAGGCTGCTACTTACTCTACCGAATCAACATTAGTCAAATGGTAGCTGCATAAAGGATGATTGCAACAATACAAGTTATGATAATTCGCCTCTGGTGGAAGCTGCAGATGACGTCACTTCTGCATCGCATTTTCGTGACTGATCAGATATACTTGGTTAGGTTGCCTCAAGGATGTTTCGCAACAAAAATTCCTTAGCTAAATACAAAAAAGATATATGCCCAAAAAGTGATTAGAACCTTCGAACTACTTATTTATCACAATTTAAACCCAACTATTCCTCTGCACTACTCGTTACAGCCTTCGATATTTGTGCCAAAACACCATACAATAGCAGTATGAATAGTAAGTCATAACTTACAAAATCACTAGTTAAATTTAAAAATATGCTAATGAACATGCCTAAGACTATTTAAACACAATTTGTAAAACACAATTTAATATGTTAATTAATCAAAAAGACAGTAAAAATTTCCAAGAGATTCAAATTGATGAAGAATGGTTGCAGGACAGAGATGAAGTTTGCCTTTAATCAATAGGCAATTAATTGTTGGAACAAGCTTCCATCTGGTGTTGTTGAAGTGGGTAGTTTGAATAAATTCAAGGAAGAACTAGACAAACAATTAGAGAGGAGAGACAGGTGACATGGGAAGTTCTTTTTTCTTTTGGTGATGCTTTATAAGCTTGCTCTCTTTCATCGTTTTACCACTACAGGTTGCTTTACATAAACAACTCCTACACTTAATGAACCTAAAAATTCATGTAAAATTCAAAAAACAAAGTTATAGTGAAGTAATTAATATTTGGTAATTAAATAAGATTGTGAAAATGTACAGAAAATGAATAATGAGAAACAAATTCATCCAAATCACTTCCACATACTGTATCAATCAATTATTTACATTGTGTTTAAAGTGAATGTGTCAGTATATAAGTACCTTCCATTTTGTTCCCATGTTTTGAGTTTTTCTGTACTCCATGTTTTTTATTTTTTTTTTCTATGTGTTATTTCTCTGTTTATTCTATTAAATCTACTTTTTTTGAAAATATAACACTAAACAGAAAATTTGAAGACAGAAAAACCCTATCTTCCAGATCTATCACCCAGCCTCCAGAGCTGTAGTAATGTGTTAATGCTATTGCCTAAAAGTTTAAGCAATAGCATTAAACTAGATAAAAAAAACCCAAATGATATTAGGTAAACAAAAAAAAAAGCCCACAAAAGATATTTTATGTGAAAACAAATTTGACGAAAATGTGAATATGAAATGACATATATTACGTCACTTCCTAAATGACATCAATGTGGCCACTAACGTTGGTTTGCTAGAGTAAGTAGAGGATGTGAGCCCACTACTTACCAGTGGAAGGTGAAAGATGTCATTACCAATTCCAGCCTGTTTGAACTACTTATCAAACCAATTCTCTTTCCAAATGTTGGTAGAACCATTACCCATGTTTTCTCATTCCATTTCTTCGTTTGATTTTCTATTATGCTGTCACTTGATAGGTATATAAGTTACAACAACAACTGAGGCGCCTCCGTAGCCAGGTGGGAAGGAGAAGCAGTGCATAGCACATGCTTCTTGATTAGACCGGGGTTCGAGCCCGGTCTAATGAAATGAATTGAAATGAATTATAAAAATAAATTGCACACATTACGGTATCTTCATTAACTAATGTCTCCTTTTCCATAAAATGAAGAGCTTCTGCTCGCTCATCAGGGATATCCAAACTATCTTGTTCTTAGTTTGTATAAATTTTTTTGCAATTTAGACCAACTGATTTTGTTTGCACTTAGAGTTAAGAACGTAGGTTTACCCAATTGTCTGATCATTGCAAACAGATCTCTTTTACGTTTTGTCCAGTAATAAGTTGAATTAAGAATCGATTTCAAAAACACTAAATTCTTTTCAATGCAGTTATTGATGTATTCTCAAGATTGGATTTGTTCTTTGGTGAGCTTAGTGTCTTTTCTGATGAATTTAAAAGCAACTGTTAACGAATATCAAGTTCTTAATCTCATTATTTCCATGGCCATATAAAGATGATAAGGTGTCGCAAGTGCTGATCTGAACGACGAAGTTCACTCGATGCCATCATAAATGGTGTAAATTTTAAATTATCTGTAAACTCTCAATACTGATCAAGGTAAATTCTAGGAAAGGACGATTCTTCGGCATATTCATCAAAAAGAAACCTTGTGGAACATATCGTTCACAAGCAGCTATTCATAAATATTTGTCATCGCTACATAAAAGTTTGTTGTTGAGCGACTAAACTTTCTTCAATAAGTATAGCTTCACTCATTTCATCATGTTTAGGAGCCTCATTGTGTTCCATGTCTTCATGGAAGAATGCGCCTACACGTTAACGCAATAATCATCATCTATTCTCTGAGGCAACTAATCAATCATCAAATTAACATTTACAGGAACATTTATAATTTGGCCCAAAATTCCGTATCGGCTGAAACCATGTCTTAGTCTTCTAATTTGCATGAATGGTATATGAGGAGAAATGAGCCCCACTATCACTAAATCCAATTGAGGCAGATGAGGTGAAATGGCAGGATAAACTAAACCGTTGTTCTTCGAAAATATTGGAATGGAGATGCTCGACAAGTATTACAAGCCTTCATAGTCATAACGACTATGAAGTCTGCAGTTGAAATTCTAGAAGTAACGGGCTCCAAATATATTTTTCAGAGTTTAATAAAATTTATTTTTTTTGAGAAACAAATTTTATTTCTCAGAGAAATAAAATCTTGAGAAGCAGGTTTTATTAAACTCCGCATTTTTTTTATGTTCTCTATGTTTTTGAACTCGTTCTTTTGTCAACATGGGAGGCTTTTTCAGTGGCTTTAAAGCTTTTATTCTTGCATACTTTTCTTGATTTCGCTCAGCTGGAGTTTTAACCATCTTTGAAATAAAGAAGCACTGCAGGATCATCTATACAGGACTTCAGTTATGGCTCGGACACAGCATGGTTTTGTTAAGGGAAAGCCTTGCCTGACCAATTTGATTGGATACTATAATGTGGTCACAAAGGAACTGGATGCATGGAATAACTTTGATATCATATATTTAGATCTTACAAAGGCTTTTGATACTGTTGCACATGGAAGACTGCTGAACAAATTGGAGCAGCGTGGCACTGGAGGCAAATTGCTTCTATAGGTAAAGGGACGTTTGGGTGGGAGAAGACAGAGAGTGGTAATCAATGGACACTGCTCATCGTGGACTAATGTTATTACTGGAGTCCCTCAGGGTTCAATGTTGGGTCCATTGCTGTTTTCTTTATTTATAAATGATATTGATGATGGTATATCAAGCTTAATGTCCAAGTTTGCATACGATACGAAGGTTGGCAGGGTTGTTAAGGACACTAATGACAGTATGCTGCTGCTACAGGATCTAGAAAAGTTGAGCAGATGGGCTGAGAGGTGGCAAATGAAGTTTAACATTGACAAATGTAAAGTACTACATATGGGAAGCAGTAACCCCAGAGTGACGTATCAACTCTGTGGTACTACACTGATAGTGGTAGAGAACGAAAAGGACCCGGGGGGTAATTGTGCAGGCATATATGAAGTTTTCTGAGAAATGCAGACAGTCTGCAAGGGTAGCTCATAGTGTCTTGTCAATGATGTACAGGAATAAGGAGGTGATTATCACCTTGTATAAGGCAATGGTCAGGCCACACTTTGAGTATTGTATACAGGTCTGGAGGCCTCATTTTAAGAAGGATGTAGAGCTGTTGGAATAAGTACAGAGAAGGGCAAGATTAATGAATGGAACAAGGGGTTGCTCTTACAAAGAAAGGCTTAAATTTTGCAAATTATAGTGTCTGGAGACCAGGCACATGCGAGGTGATCTGACTGAGGTGTATAAAGTCTTGAATGGTTTGAGCATGCTCAATGCTGATGGGATTCTTCCTCTTGCTCAGAATAGTCACCTGAGAGGGCATAAATTCAAATTGAGGAAAGACAGATGTAGGATAGATGTGCGGAAGTTTGCCTTAGCCAGCGGGTAGTTGGTTGGTGGAACAGACTTCCATCCTTTGTTGTGGAAGTTGATAGCCTAAATAAATTTAAGGCTGAGCTGGACAGGTATTTGTAATGAACGGAGGGGTGAAATGGGAGTGGGTTGTTTTTTTTTTTTTCTTTTTTTGGCTGATGCTGCATAAGCTTGCTTTCTTGCATCATATGCCTCTGTTAATGTCTGAGGTTTACAGATGATTGAAAGGTTGGCAGGGTAATTATTAACAAGAATACTCTTATAGATTGTTAAGTGAAATCAGATTTGGTATTTTTACAATTCAATAGTTATCAAAATCCATTTGTAGACTAGTATGACGTCATAACCAAAAACTACTACAAGAAGTGATTGTTGTTTGTTCAAGTGATTGTCTTATTGTTGCGTTCTTGAATCAAAACCGTTTAAATTTTTAAATGGTTTAATCAAAACTTAGTTACTTATGCTACTTAGAAGGTTGATCTTGAGAAGCAGATTTTTATTAAAGTCTGCATATTTTTCGTTCTCTATGTTTTTGAACTTCTTAGATTTCAACATGAGAGGCTTCGAAGCTTTTATTCTTGCATAATATTACTACCCACTGCTTACTCTGGGGTGATTCCATGTCAAGTGGCGTAATTTTGAAGATGGTCCCTGCTCGACCATCTTCAATTTTGTTGAAACTTGGTGTAGATGTTTAAACAGGTTTCCAAAGAAGCTGTGCAAAAATTCAGTTCAAAATATAGTATGCTTGAGGCACCAACACCTTTTTTTGTGGAAGTCAGTTGTGTTACGCAGAGCAAATCGCAAAAAATTTTCAAAGTTTTAAGTGTTACTGTTGCACAACATTGAGAGTTAGTGCTCTGAAACTTGGTATACCTAGTTAACTTTTGGCAGAGAATGCAAAACTTTTGGTGTCCCGGCTCATAAACCTTTAGATTTTTTACAATGTGGTCTAAATCTGGCAACAAAAATTTGTCGCTACAAAGTTAAGCAAGACTTCTGAAAGTCATAATTTTGAAATAAAAACCTTTGGTATCTTCTTCTTTGGGTTCCATTTAACATCTGCATGAATTCAGCCTAACTAAATATGAGCTCTTATACTTGTTTGCTGGATGAGATATTTTCCTTCAAAGATAGACTCAAAATTTGACCTATCTTAGGGGCAAATATCTTAATGTGGGACTTCTTCAATTCTCTCATTTTTGTCACTATTGGAAACAGCAGGTTTTAAGCAACAAGAATCATGGTTTTTCAGTTTTGTATCTTGCTACTTAAGACCTAAAAAATGTCCTTAAACATTTCATATTTTCCACATAATATTTGCAAACTTATTTGATGGTGAAGTTTCACATCTCAATAAGGACAGAACTACTGCATTTCCAAGAGTGAAATTTTCTGCAATTACTCTGCCCTATGGTTTAAGGAGAAACAACATATTGTCAATGCACAAAAAGATCTGTGTTTTTTTACGATGGGGGTGCAAATGGCAAGAAAATAAATTGCATGGTTTCTTCAGTGCAAGTTCCCAAGCCTGAAAAGTACTATTTATTCAGGATTCCAAGCATAAAGATGATGTTCTATTGGTTTCTAAGCTTGAAAGAAGTTATAACTGTAACAAAATTTATTTAAAACGCAATACAATTTGAAATAAACAAGTGAGTGTGAAGATACTGAATCACTGCTTCGTAATGGACTGGAATTTTTCATTGATGGTTGATATTACTACTTCAGTCAAGCTATATTGTTGTCCCATTGTTGTTGTTGCAGCTGGAAGATTGGCAATAATTTGTTGTTCAGGAATCCAGCAGACACCTTGTATAGAGGCCAGTGTAATGAGTGAGCTGCTCCACGAGGATGGAGCAGCTCACTCATTTCACATCATGTTCCTCAAATTAAATTTCACAAATATTTCCAATCCACCAATTATTGTCATAAATACAGGCAATATATTGGCCAGGTTGTAAATTAACAATTGGCACATATTGAATATTGGTTTCACTAGTCTGATCCACATGAGCTACAAATGATGATGGTGTGTCATTTAAATGGATACTGTGTAAACATGAATCTGTCTTGCATCAATAGGAATGAAGTGATGATTTTCTCTTGTTCCAGAAATAGTATGACCATCTATGAATTTTTTCTCTTGAAATGGCCTTATTTGCTCAATTTCCTCTTTAGAAACAAACAGAATTTTATTCGAGTCACATGCTTGTCACAAAATTCAAACATGTTTCTTGGTGTCAGGATTTGGTTTTCAATTGGGCATTGGAGACTTGCACGTGCTGCCAATCGTTTTATTGTTCCACCAATTCCATCACATGATGATTTGCCATGGCTAGTGCCAAAGAAATTCCATTAAGCACTGATATCAAAATCCTTTTGATGATGATACAAGTTAATAAAATTCTTGAAATTCTTGTATTGAGCTGCAGAACCATCATCATGAAGTAGTAAATGTGCCTGATTTCTGTCATGAAAACCTTCAAATATTCAATTAAGATGGTTAGAAAGACATGCACTGCAATTGTGTCATGTCGAAGGCAGTCACTGATTATGCAGAAACTTATATTCTGAAGTTCAACATCCTTGTAATATATGACAAATGGATGCAATGTAGCCTGGATATTCTCCCAGTGGAACTCTTGAACAGCATCTTGCACAACAAATGAATAATTTTCTGAAAAATCCATCAAGATGACCAATTCTCCTGTCATTTGGCTTTCCTTTGTTGATTTCAAATGGTAGCTTTGATATTTAGCAATGTAGTGATGACAGGAAAGGTTAAATATCTTTGTACTCAACTCTTCAATAAAATCTTCTGTTGTTAATTGCTGTGTCCAGTGTATCTTTGTCAGTGTGTATCCACTGCTTGAATTCAATATCTTCTGGTTCATTTTTTTCAAAAATATTCTCTAGAAACTTTTTTAATTAATCTATTTCTGGGCATTTTTCACACCAATGAAGCATACAATCTTTTGGCTCCAAATCACAGACTTTTATTAATGAGAACCTTGTAATCACATTCAACAGAACTTGCTGCTAGCATTAACTTGACATTTTGATGGATTATGCATACTCATACAGAATGTGTTCTTGGTGCACCAACTGTGACACACAACTTAGGCCAAAGTTCACAAAATTTAGAAAATCCAATGTCAGATCCATTTCTATCTCAATAAGTTATAAACATTTCCTTCAAGTTGTTGAGTAGTAGTCGCTTTTGTATTTGCATTTTTGTTCCATCTGCATTTCTACTGGAAATGTAATCTTTCTTTCCAAGGCATATCTGACTAAATTCATCATCTTCAAAAAATTCCATCACCTTTTGCTTCACTTGCTCAGAAAGATTTTTTCCTTACTTTTTCCAGGTATGGCCATGATTCCTTCTTCTGCTTTAAGTTTTCTAGCTTTCTTGACCATTCTTTCTGAGACACTAAACTCTTCCATTGTTTTCTTTATGGACCAACTAACTGGAGCTAGTGTTAATATTTGAAGTATTTCTGAATGACTTGGACATCAACTTTTCTTTCAATATTTTCAGCAGCTCATTGTAAAACAGATAAACCATGATCCTTGTAGCTGAAACTCTGCTAACACTCATTCCAGAGGTGGCAAAAATGAGAGAATTAGAGGCATTCCACATTAAGATATTTGCCCCTTAAGATAGGTCAAATTTTACTTTCAAATTTCGAGTCAATCTTTGAAGGAAAATATCTCAGCCAGAAAACAAGTATAAGAGCTGATATTTAGTTAGGCTGAATTCATGCAGTTGGTAAGTGGAATGTCCAAATAAGGTACCAAAGGTTTTTATTTCAAAGTTATGATTTTCAAAAGTCTGGCTTAGATTTGTCATGACAAATTTTTGGTGCCAGTTTTAGACTGAATTGTAAAAAAATGTGAAGGTTTTTGAGCCTTGACACCAAAAGTTTTGCATTCTCTGCCAAAAGTTAACTAGATATACCAAGTTTCAGGGCACTATCTCTCACCGTTGTGCAACAGTAACACTTAAAACTTTGAAATTTTTTTGTGATTTATTCCGCATAACACAAGTGACTTCCACAAAAAAGGTGCTGGTGCCTCAAGCATACTATATTTTACACTGAAATTTTGCACAGCTTCATTTGAAACCTTTTTAAACATCCACATCAAGTTTCAACAAAATTTAAGATGGTAGAGCAGGGACCCCTAGGCCACTTGTCATGGAATGACCCTCTACCCAATCAACATTGGTGACTGAGCTGGCATTATTTAGGAACTGAAGTCATTTCCATCTCTTAGTAAGAACGATGCAACGTTTTATTCTCACAGCTGCTACTTACTCTACCAAATCAATGTTAGTGACTGAGTTAGCATCATCAGTGCCATTTAGGAAGTGACGTCATTTGCATCATTTAAAATCTAACCGCCACTTAATAGAAAGTGACATCATTTGCGTCATTTCCGTAAGAAAATTTCGTTACGAATAGGTTTTACTCCAGTGCCACCATAGATGTTTTCACATCAAAAAGGTTTATGGGTTTTTTCAAGGTTAATATTTTTATAAAAATTATGTGGAAGCCATTGTAGATAGCCACTATTCATCAATGCACTTTGAAAATATATAAGTGACACTAAGTCAATTGATGCCTAGTAAGTTTCAGTAAATAGTGAAAAGTGATGAAAAAATGGCTACTCCAATTAGTTATTCGAGTTTACTTTATAAGTATAAACAAGGCACAAATGCTACACAAAGGCTATACGAAAATTGGTTCAAAAATTTAAATCAGGTGGTAAGTCACTAGATGCACGGAATATCCAACCAACATTGATGATGAGCTGAAGGTACCATTATGCCAGATTCAAGCTTAACATACAAGATGCTCTCAGAAGGATTCAATAAAAGCAATGAAATCATTCATTTGCATCTGCAACAACAAGGAATGGTGTAACAAACTGAGCAACTGGATTCCACACAAATTCCACTGACAACAAACCCCAGAGACTATTAATTGTTTGTTGTTACTTTTGCATCACAATACTGAGGCATTTTTGCACTGTTAGTTGTTGTGCAACGAAAATGGCTTACATCGGCAACATATATAGTTATTCAATAGCATTTAAGCAAAAATGACTCTATATTTTCATAAAATATGGATTCCACACAAACTCCATTACTTTATTAGCAACATTACAACTTGTTATAATTTTGCTAATAAAGTAATGGAATTTTTTGCTTGAATAATAAATATCATGAACCTAACAGCAAACTACAGACAAATCAGAATCACTAATTTTACCAGTAAGAGACCTTTTCTTTTTTCATCTCTTTTGAGAGATGAAAAAAGAAAGCCTTCTCTAACCTGACAATGAATAATTTTACTATAAATTCCAATCACAGAGGCTTACATAACTGTTAGGCTACAACTTTTGTCTCTTGTAATAATGAAATGGTATCTTAATAAATAATGCACACTAGAGGTGGAGGTTTCAGTTAACCAACAGATAAGCCCTTTACTGCAATCGGCTAAAATCCTGTGTAATTTCTTATGTTTGGAAAATAATGATAAATCTAGCCAATTTAAGAAACATTAAATATGGGAACAATAATAGTTTACCTCTCTGCCTATTTGTTAAAATGTATCTTGCTAATTTAAGATAGAATTCACAAAATACTCTTAACTTTATTTACAAAATAAGGGTATTGCATGACTTATGCCTTATTTTATTTTATTTATGAAATAAGGATTGAGCATGGTTGCATTGTCAAGTACTTAGATTTCAACTTCTTCCAGTCAAACATTAATTGAATTTTCTAAGAACAACACGGAAAAGCAATGAGGATACCAACAGAACAAGGAATATGCATATTTATGGTTTTGATACAAAGGAATCTCCTCTTTACATTTTTTTTAAAATGAAATAGCAACATAATATGAATTTTCCAATTACTGACTAGTTAGGATATTCTTTCATGGCTTTGGTCAAAGATGCAAAACCCAATGTGACACCTAGCCTGCCACTTTTAAGTCTAAAATATTGATGGGCTGATATTCATGTCATACAGTTCAACTGCATAAGAAGAATTTCAACAAAGTCTGATCATTCTGTGCCAACAAAATATCAAAGTACTTATACTTTGGTGATAGTGGGACTGTTAGGAACTTTGGGTATCCTCCCCATCTCCCACATGTGATAAGCTATGAAGGGTAATCGAGTTGCTCTGCACCTCAGGTAGAAAATATGAACAACAATGCAAGTATTTTTATTTTTCAACATGATCTCCTGCAACACCAATACACTTTTCCCAACAATGTACCAAGGCTTTAATTCCTGCTAAAAAAAATTGTTTATAAACATTTGTTGGCCAGAGAATTACATAACCAAATGAGTAATATTTAAATCAAGAATTCACACCCACCCACCAAAAGTTTAGTGCAAAACAACATTAACTACAAAATCATTTTGTAGTCGACATTTTTGCAATTAACCAAGAAAAGGTCATTTTAAATTTTCTTGGTTTATGGAAATGTACTTACAGCCTAAGCTAACTTTTAAACTACCAGACAGATACAGTTCTGACATGATATGCATTGTTATTTGTATAAAGTAAAACTAAAGTTATCACAAAAAAAAAAAAAAAAAAAAAGCAGTTTTGTAGTTGTTTGACGCTAAATCCTCAACACATTATTAAAAAACATCACACACACTACAGGTAAAAAGACAGAATGACATCAACAATCTGCTTGTGGTAATGGTGGTCTGAGAATAAGAATATATTTACATTGAGATGGTGACAACCTAAAGAGAGAGAGAGAGAGATATTCAATGAGAGAGAGAGAGAGAGAGAGAGAGAGAGAGTAATTAATGAAGACTTTTGCTTGGTACTCCTTGGGGAAATATGCTAGCCAACCTTATCCAAAATACGTGAGGCTTCCAAGCATTTAAGAAACATTGGACCCTGCATGTAATGATTTTATTTGCAATGACTTCTTGAGTTGGGCCAGTTTTTAAGTCTGCTCAGGTTAATATTCCATAGAGAAGAGAAGAGAAGAGACCTTTATGTGAATAGCAGCTGACCCGATTTCAGCTACATATAACACAGACCAAAGAAGATATAGTAGAGGAAGATAACTGAGTTGGAGACATGAAAAACCCATTACTCAGCACTGCATCTTATGAAGAGATACAGTTTTAAGAAAGTTGATGCAAGAATGAAAGATAAGGTTAGTAATACACAATACTAAAAAATCTCTATACGACAGAACTGATTTAACACGAGGGGTAAAATTAAAAAGGAGATTTTTTTTCGAGAAGGAAATATGGAAGAAAATATAAGTACAGTTATTGAGATTAGTATAAAAGCCAAAAAAGGCTATAATGTGAACTCCTTTGCTGTGCCTCCTCAGTTGAATTGCAAATAGTCCAGATTTTAATATCAACAACATAAGTGATGAGGGGTACTTGCATATTAAGGTGATAAAGAGAAGGGCAGAAAGTATGCGACTCTGCAGAATTCTGCCAGATACTTTTTTAGTAATAGTAATAGTATTTGCCATATAGTGCAAAAAAAGCCACAGGCTTTTGCTGCACTGGTTTAAAAAAAAAAAAAAGTGTAGATAAGAATATACAATTTATACACTTCTCTCCTCACACAGGTAACTATCCAAATGACCTTTAAATAATTCAAACTGTCAGCCTCAACTACCTGCGAGGGCAACTTGTTCCCACAATCAATGACCTGCTGGCTAAAAGAAAACTTCCTACAATCTAATCTTTAGACTAGGCATCGGCGAGGTGATCTGATAGAGTGTATAAAGCCTTGAATGGTTTGAGCATGCTCAATGCCAATGGGATTCTTCCTCTTGCTCAGAATAATCACCTGAGAGGTCATAAATTCAGATTGAGGAAAGACAGGCGTAGGACAGATGTGCGGAAATTTGCCTTTAGCCAGCGGATAGTTGGTTGGTGGAACAGACTTCCATCCCTTGTTGTGGAAGTTGATAGCCTAAATAAATTTAAGGCTCAGCTGGACAGGTATTTCGAACAAACGGAGGGGTGAAATGGAAGTGAGTTTTTTTTTATTTTTTATTTTTTATTATTTTTATTTTTTTGGCTGCTGTATAAGCTTGCTTTCTTGCATCATATGCCTCTATTAATGCTAATGCTAATCTAAATCTAAACCTCAACCACTGTAATTTTAATTTATGACCCCTAGTTCTGGAATTCTTTATAACAGTGAGCACTCCACCTTCATTCATTTTACTAACCCCTCTCAGAGCCTTGTAAACCTCAATAAGGTCACCTCTGAGGTGCCTGGTTGCCAAACTCTGTAGCCCACAATCAGGGTCTTTCCTCATACAGGTGTCCTTTTGCCAATCTCACCAATCAAGTTGCCCACCTTTGAGGCTCAATATCTTTTTTCAGATGAGGTCTCCATACTTAAACACAGTATTCCAAATGTGGTCTTACAATTGCCTTATACAGCGAAATTATTACTTCCCTAGCTCTATAGGATAACATTTGATAAATCATTGATAGGACACCATGGGCTTTCCTGGCTTCCTGTTTACGCTGTTCAGAAAACTTCATATCTGCCCATATTGTAACTCTTGGATTCCTTTCCTCCTCCACTGTTTTTAATTCAATGCCACCAAGTGTATAATTTAGTGTGGGTTGTAAGACCTTGCATTTTGCTGCATTAAAACATAGATGCCACTTTTCTCACCATTTTTGAATCCTGTTCAGATCCTGAAGGAGTGCCGCTTGGCACTGACCATTAACAATTCTTCAATCTTTACATTGTCTGCAAATTTTAACATCACAACTTCTACCCTTTTGTCAACGTCATTTATGAAAATGAGAAACAACAGTGGTCCAAAAACTGATCCTTGGGGGACCCCACTCCTGATGTTACACCAATCTGAAGAATATCCATTAATCGCAAATCTCTGCCTTCTGCCCTGCAGCCACCCATCTTAGAATCTTTCCAGTTACCCCAATCTGTTCCAGCTTATACAGAAACCTCTCATGAGGGACACAACCAAATCTTTGCTAAAATACAAATAAACTTAGTAGAAATTGTTCTCTACATCCAGCTCTTGAGTAACTGTGTAAAAACAGCTTACTAAGTTAGTTAAACATGATTTTCTCTTAACAAAACCATATTGTGTGTCCTTCAGAATGCTATCTCTATCTAAATGTCCTTGGATTGTACTCTTAATCATTGCCTCTAAGAATTTCCTTACCACTGAAGTCAGACTAACCAGTGTCTGTAGTTACCAACTTCACTCTTAGAACTGCTTTTATGTATTGCCAATATATTGGCACTTCTCTAATCCAAAGGTGCCCTCAAAATTAATCTCAATGGTTCAATACACTGTCTCATGCTCTCCCTCAAAACTACATGGTATATGCCATCAACTCTGGGAGCCTTACTTGGCTTTATGCTCAAAAGATTTTTCTAATAAACAGTCATCCGTAATTAGGAAATCACTAATTTGATATGGCTCAGCCTCTTCTCAGCATGAAGGGTATTGGATCAGTAAATATCAATGCAAATTACCTATTTAATTCATCCAGAATATCACTGGCATATCTAAGACCTTCCCCACACGTAATACACAAGGGTCTAATTTTTTTCTTTCTTTCTTTTCTTTCTTTTTCTTTGTATTCATGTACATGAAAAATTTCTTGTCTCCATTCTTTGCTCTCTTAGCCAATGCTTTCTCATATGCAGCCTTGGCCTCCCTAACCTTATTTGTGGTACTATTACAGATCGACTTGTACTTATCAACATTTTGATAAGAAAGGAATCACTTAACTATAAAAGAAGGGTTCTATGGATGAGAGATTCCTCTATGAAAAAGAGCAAATTACCTTGTTCCATAAAATATTTCTGATAGGTAAAGAAGTATTGACTGGTGAACAGCAACAAATTCAGTCAAGATAAATCAAGTCAAATTGACCCTTGTGGTCCACGGCATCATATACCAGAAAGGTAGTTAGTAGAAGATTTATATTAGTATAAATACCCGGTTTTTTTTACAGTGAATATGAAAGAAAGGAGGAGATAGAATTTGTGGCATTACAGGAAGCAGAATAAAATTTTCTGAAACAATTTCAACAGTGGGGTGGATATGGTGATGGGCCACCAGTCTTTTAATAATTTAGTTTAGGAACTTTGGGAATGAAAAAGAAAGTAATCACACTAGCATGGAAGGAAATATTTTTAAGTTAAACATCTGTTAAATAGAGAGAGACTAATAATTCTAAAATATAAGCACTAGAAATTTTTATAACAAAGTTGGGAATATTACTGGGCCTGTGGCATTAGAGAGTGGGATTAAGAAGTCTCTGTAAAGAAATATCACACCAGGGATACAAGTACTATCTTTAAAGTGGAAGGAATTAGAGAAAATAATTAGGAAAAATGAGATGCTTGGTGGTCAAGGAAACTTATAGTTGAGATTATGACTGAAAAAGTAAATAGAACTGGGATGACTGCGGAATGTAATGAATGGACATCACTGAAATTCGAAATGAAACAACATACATCCATGAAATGAATTAAGAAGTTTTTGGGAGGTTTAGACCTGTTCATAGATAAGTTCATTACGTTCGTTTGATCATTTGCAATGCACTGATGTAGACATGTATATAAAATTGTGAAATTTTTAGGTATACCATAGGCATGGTAAGATATACCTAGTTCCTTAAAATAACATGTTCTTGGCAGCATTATCCCATGCATAAATATTACTTTGATTCCCCTTCAGTACAACTGGCAGAATGTGGCAACAAGATTATGAACTAGTTAATCTAGATGCCTCTTAGAGAGTTATACAAAATTTAGTCCAGCAGACTACTAGTATCTGGCCTGCTAGATCAACTTCAAATAAGAATGGCATGCAAGGAATATTAGTTCTCACCATGATGCCATCATAACCACAAAGATTCGCACTGTATGACAGACGAGATGGGGAAATGTTGGAGCTTACTGTAGAGGCTAAACATCATTTTTGCCATTTCAACCCTTTGTAAGCAAAGTGGTGTAGTGTCCCAAGTATTGCTTAATTCACAGAGGTTTGGCTAATCTTCTGTGTGATGTGGACTTCACATCTCAACCCCTGTTTATGTTGGTTCATACCAAGGTGAGAAAAAGGCATTCATTTCTCCAAATATACAACCAACAGCATTGCAATCAGAATGAGTAATTTATAAACTTCCATTATACAGGCTATATCAATGTCCAAGATTGCTGCTGGGAAGAAATTAAAGCTATACATGATAAAATATTATACAGCATATTTAGAAAAAATTGAAACCATTACAATAGGATTTATTTCCTTAAGTTACATTCTCACACCTTGTTTCCTTACATATGCTGGTTCATACCAGTGGCCACCCCTCCAGTATACTAGGCATTCATAGTATTTTCAAACCTTGCACATTGGGATATACTCAAGGGCTACTAACAATCCCATCAGTGTGAAGGCACAAGCAAAGGATTTTATTATCACAGAATGACTGAAGTTATCTAAAATTCAATGCAATTTGTCTCACAAGTAGAATCAGCTCCATTAGTACTTCTGACTTCCAAGTAGCGGAAGCGTTTTTCTTTTTTCTCCTCCACACTTATGAAAGTTGGTAAAAAAAAATCCAAATGACAAATGCACACATTTGTGTTAATATTTAATTGTTCTATATTTTATATAGTATTAAATTAAGTTTTCGTACCAACATATAACTGTGTTGGTATGAATGACATGAATATAAAGACATGACATGAATATGAAGTGGATCTAATGCTATACTTTAATAACTGGTCACTACATATTTATAAAGAACCTAAAAATTAAACTTTAGGGTTACTTACCCTGAACAATGGAAATTTATTAAGCATTTCTCCAAATATACAACCAACAGCCCTGCAAATAATAAACAAATAATTTCTAAACTTCCATTATACAGGCTATGTAAATGTCCAACAATAAGAAATTAAAGCTTTCATACCAACATATACAGGGTACATGTTGGTATGAAATAGGGTATACGTTTTATAAATACAGGGTATTTATAAAAAGTTACAACCATCATGATGGAATTTATTTCTCTAAGTTACATATTTTTACCATTTCTGGTATTATGCAAGAATGCTGGGTATTAGAATCTTATCAGGCTGCTTATAACAAACAGCATTAAAAAAAATTGCAAAGCAGCACATATTTATAGTGATTTTTTTTTTTAAATCAAATTGGCATAAAAATTTGTCATGATCCTCAATATCGCTGAGGTGCCGGGGGGCACCAAAGCAATGACTCTTTCTGACTACAAGCCATTCTTATTTGAAGTTGATCTAGTTAATAGTAAATCCATACTTAATAATACAGGTGCAAAGTTTGAAATCCAGCAACTGTGGGGCTTGGAAATTGCCAACTTCTGGATTTTTCCATTTTTTGGACAATAAATCTAACCAATCATGAAATGTAAAAATTCAAGCACTGATGAAGGGAGAATATGCATTGGCAGCATGACCATACAATTTTTTTTAGTTATTAATTTATTTTGATTAACTATTATTAATTTATTCTTTTATTCCGTTCCCCTCAATTTTTTTCTCCACCATATCCTTTATCAATCCCTCACTTTGCAACATATCTAATCCAATTTCTCTTCCAACTTCTGAATTATTTTAACCAACCGTCTCTTCTCATCCACCCTTCTCAAAACTTCGTTTTGTGCTTTATCAAACTATCTTTATCTTTTTCATCCTTTTCCATACCCTCATCTCAAAACTTTCCGATCTTCTATCTTCCATTCTCAATGTCCATGTCTCTGCTCCAAATACCACACTCCAAACCAGACATTGTACAATTCTTTTCCTTAAACCAACTCCTCATCTCGTAATGTTCTTTTGCACTTCTCAAAATCTTTTTTTATCCATTGATCTTGTTCTTATTTCTCTGCTGCTCTTTGCTTCTTCCATCCAAATACCTATACTTGTTCACCTGTTCTATTCTCTCTCCTCCTATTTCAATATTTAACTCATGCCTTTCTCTTCCTACTCTCATAACCTATTCTCATTGCTATTCTCATTCCTTCCTATTCTCATTGCAAACCTATCACAACTTTCCTTTAGTAACTAATTTCAGTAATCCTTCCTCAGAATCTGACACCATACCATATCATCTGCAAATCTAACTCAATAATTTCCCTTCCCCATCTTTACAATTATTATTCAATTACAATTATTCATTATCTATCATTTCCTTTATAAAATGGCTCTTAACAATTTCTTCTACATCTCTCTATAAATTAAAAAAGTTTTCCTCCTAGTGATATTTATATGAGACAATGGGAGAAGAGAGGGCGGGGCAATTATGTCATTACAAATGCACAGGTAAATAATTACATAGGTCATTTCCTGATTAGATTTCCATCAGCGAATTATAATGTTATTATTATACAAATATTTACGAAAAACTAAAATATTTACAAAATACTAAACTATTTACAATCATACCTCTACTATATCGGGACAATGTGTCCCTCCATCAGCTGACATTAATATACAAAAAACATTACAATGG